>NC_034178.2:13304133-13604133 GCF_002021735.2 Oncorhynchus kisutch | reverse complement strand
CCAGCAGTCTAATGTCCATTGCTAGTTTTTCTTGGCCCAAGCAAGTCTCTTCTTCTTATTGGTGTCCTTTAGTAGTGGTTTCTTTGCAGCAATTCAACCATGAAGGCCTGATTCACGCAGTCTCCTCTGAACAGTTGATGTTGAGATGTGTTTGTTACTTGAACTACGTGAAGCATTTATTTGGGCTGCAATTTCTGAGGCTGGTAACTCTAATGAACTTTTCCTCTGCAGCAGAGGTAACTCTGGCTCTTCCTTTCCTGTGGTGGTCCTCATGAGAGCCAGATTCATCATAGCCCTTGATGGTTTTTGCGACTGCAATTGAAGAAACTTTCAAAAATTCTTGAAATGTTCTGCATTGACTGACCTTCATGTCTTAAAGTAATGATGGACTGTCATTTCACTTTGCTTATACAGTATGAGCTGTTCTTGCCATAATATGGACTTTGTATTTTACCAAATAGGGCTATCTTCTCTATACCACCCCCACCTTGTCACAACACAACTGACTGGCTCAAACTCATTAAGAAGGAAAGAAATGCCATAAATTAACTTTTAACAAGGAACGACATTTTAACAAGATTGCCAAGAGTGTGCAAAAATCAAGGCAAAGGGTGGCGACTTTGAACAATCTTAAATATAAAATATTTGTTTATTTGTTTAACACTTTTTTGTTTACAACATGAATCCATATGTGTTATTTCATAATTTTGATGTCTTCACTATTATTATACAATGTGGGAAATATTAAAATAAAGAACAACTCTTGAATAAGTAGATGTGTCCAAACTTTTGACTGGTACTGTACATAAGTATCATATATTTTTAAAATTTAAATTATCATGCCAGTATTGTCAAAAAGCACAATTAAGTGACACAGATATTATATGTACTTGTATTTCTATCATTTTATACAATTTTAAAAGGCATTAGATAATAATTACTCAATCCTTAATTAGTAATAATCATATACAAGATATCCCTAATACAGTTGAAGTCAGAAGGTTACATACACCTTAGCCAAATACATTTACACTCCGTTTTTCACAATTACTGACATTTAATCCTAGTAAAAAGTCCCTGTCTTAGGTCAGTTAGGATCACCACCTTTTTTTAAGAATGTGAAATGTCGGAACAATAGCAGAGAGAGTGATTTATTCAGCTTTTATTTCTTTCATCACATTCCCGGTGGATCAGAAGTTTACATACACTCAATTAGTATTTGGTAGCATTGTCTTTAAATTGTTTAATTTGGGTCAAAAGTTTCGGTTAGCCTTCCACAAGCTTCCCACAGTAAAGTTGGGTGAATTTTGGCCCATTCCTTCTGACAGAGCTGGTCAGGTGAGTCAGGTTTGTAGGCCTCCTTGCTCGCACACGCTTTTTCAGTTCTGCCCACAAATGTTCTATAGGATTGAGGTCAGGGTTTTGTGATGGCCACTCCAATACCTTGACTTTCTTGTCTTTAAGCCATTTTGCCACGTCTTTGGAAGTATGCTTAGGGTCATTGTCCATTTGGAAGACCCATTTGCGACCAAGCTTTAACTTCCTGACTGATGTTTTGAGATGTTGCTTCAATATATCCACATCATTTTCCTTCCCTCATGATGCCATCTATTTTCTGAAGTGCACCAGTCCCTCCTGTGGCAAAGCACCCCACAACATGATGCTGCCTTCATGGTTGGGATGGTGTTCTTCGGCTTGCAAGCCTCCCCATTTTCCTCCAAACATAGCGATACTCCAAAAAGCACGATATTTGTCCCCATGTGCAGTTGCAAACCGTAGTCTGTCTTTTCGATGGCAGTTTTGGAGCAGTGGCTTCTTCCTTGCTGAGCGGCCTTTCAGGTTATGTCGATATAGATACTTTTGTACCTGTTTTCTCCAGCATCTTCACAAGGTCCTTTGCTGTTGTTCTGGGATTGATTTGCACTTTTCACATGATTTTCCCATGATGTCAAGAAAAGAGGCACTGAGTTTGAAGGTAGACCTTGAAATACATCCACAGGTACACCTCCAATTGACTGCTGACCGACTGGATTTGTGATACAGTGAATGATAAGTGAAATAATCTGTCTGTAAACAATTGTTGGAAAAATGACTTGTGTCGTGTGTAACAGTATAACTTTAGTCCGTCCCCTCGACGGGCTCAAACCAGGGACCCTCTGCACACATCAACAACTGACACCCACGAAGCATCGTTACCCATCACTCCACAAAAGCCACCGCACCTGCAGAGCAAGGGGAAACACTACTTCAAGTTCTCAGGGCAAGTGACGTCACCGATTGAAACGCTATTAGCACGCACCACCGCTAACTAGCTAGCCATTTCACATCCGTTACACATGTACAAAGTAGATGTCCTAACCGACTTGCCAAAACTATAGTTTGTTCGCAAGAAATTTGTGGAGTGGTTGAAAAACGAGTTTGAATGATTCCAACCTAAGTGTATATACATTTCCAACTTCAACTGTATATAGAGCAGCATTAAATAAACATGACTTGCTAATACAATATTATGTTAAACGTTTTGTTTTATTGAATATATAGCTAGCTACACGTCCCATAGCAGTAGTGAAAAGCATCCTAATGTGGGTTTGCTTGTTAGCTGTCTGAATCAATGCCTCAAGCATTGATAGGGTGCCATTTGGTGCCTGGATGGGCCCTGTGACTGCACCGGCCGTCGACAAATGATATTGGAAATGACATACATGTGTATATGTATATAGATACTCACCATAGATTCCCCACACCTGTATGTAATATAACACATGGACCTTAATTATATACTGCAGAGTAAATGCTTGGATACATGCACAGTGCTATGAGAGAGAAAGAGATAGATTAAAAAAAGAGGATGTGTCACACGTGATCAACTCTACCTTGAGTGAGAGCATTTCAACCCGGCATTCATCAATAGCACCACAAGGCAGTCATGCAGGCAGGCAGGCGAGCAGTAGGACAGCACATTAATGAAATGTTAATGGCTGAATTAAGCCTGAAATAACCATTGTAGCCTGGACTGCTGTGAGTCCATTAGCATTAGCACTGCATGCTGGGGTGCAGCGAACGAACGACTCTCCCAAATGGCACCCTATTCCCTACATAGCGTACTATAGGCCTATAGGCCCTGGCCAAAAGTAGTGCACTATAAAGGGGAGAGGGTGCCGTTTGGGACTCAGCCTTCCACCCAGGCCAGGGGGCTGTGACCAGGCAGGTGTTATGATTGGGGCCACAGACAGCTCTCCGTCATGGTGACCTCTGGATTTTTTGGATTGGAGCCGGATGGGCCCTGTGACTGCACCGGCCGTCAACAAATGATATTGCAAATGAAGAGAGGAGGTTAGAGCAGAATCATTTGAATACTGTTTTCTGTTGATTGATGATGAATAACATCAAGGACAATTTTGGTTTAGTCCAAAAGGATTAATCCAGTGTAAATTGGTACTGTAGATTAATGATTGGCACTTTGTTGTGTACTGTGCTGAATATCACACCTAGCTTGAACCCTAACTCACTTGAAACTGAATTTCCGTCTCTCCTTGAGTGAGTGACTTCTGGCGTATCCAGTAGATTTACCCTCAACTGCTTTTAACCATCGACAGAGATAAAACACAGAGTTCCTATTCAATACAATCCAGAGACAGAAAGTCCAATTGTGGTACCTTTAATTTGATTTATTCAATTACTTACATGTATATAAGTGCATTGATTGTTGTAATAATGGTGTTCTTCTGCGTATGACTGTAAATCATTGAAACATCACTGACTGTGGGACTAGTATTACAGTTAGAACAACATTAAGGCCACAGTTTCTCTGGTCAAAGGGCTTGAAACGATGGCCCTGGGTTTGAAGTGCTCTGGGACTGGCAATTAGGGACACAGATCATGATGTTAGCCTAAGTAGGCCTGAATCACAGTTTATGCTAGCTACATCGCACGTGCATGTTTTCATGCACACACACACTCACACAGAGAGACACACACAGAGAGACACACACACACACACACACACACACAAACACACAGAGAGAGAGAGAGAGAGAGATGCTCCGTCTTGATCTAAGGCCTTCAATGTTCTTCAGTACATAAGAGATGTGAGTCCCTAAATCAGCTTAGGAAATATCCACAGATACTTCATGTTAGAAATTCCTAAGCAGATAAATGAAAGCGCTTAACCTAGTAATGTCCTCTAATTGTGAGGGAAATTGTAATTGGTTTAAACAATAATTACATTTTAGTTTGAGAAAAAAAAGGCGTTTTGCCAATGTTCAACGTATGAAAAGAGTCTTTGTTGGCAATAAATAACTGTTTGTGCCCGGGGATGCTTATTGGTCTGTAATATATCATCGTTAGTGACTGATCCCTGGAAACAGCACAATGACAAAATGTACGCACTTGCTGGTTGTTAGGCTGATGTGATGTATTTTTGACTGGTTGCTGGGCAATGTTGTTTTCTCTCAAAACATATTTTTTTCAGTTAGTCAGAAATCGAATGACTTTTTTTTCTATTCTTTGATTGTTCCCTTTAGATTTGAATCAGGGTTGCCCACTTGAACTGGACTTATTTATAGGCGATCTGGAGATTGTCACAGTGTCTGATTTTAAATGACCATGGTGAGGAGACCATGGATCATGTTCATTAGGCCATGCGATGTAGAACCTTTTGCACAAAATAAACATGAGGTTTTCTTACTGGACAAGAACAGACCCTCCCTGTTTCAGTCAGTTTTTCTCCATTTGATGCCTAATGAACACGGCCACGGTGTGTTATCAGAGGGCATCTGGCCCCAGGTACTGCAGCCTAGCCCGGTCCATGTTATTAGTCCTGGTCAACCGCCAACCGCAGCAGCTGTCCATCCAAAACAACCTATAAAAACCTTCCTACTCATAAACAATATTATGCAGGCAAATTGTAGCCAATGACGGACGTGCCCACACACACACACACACACACACACACACACACACACACACACACACACACACACACACACACACACACACACCCCTTCAAGGTCACCGCAATCCCCTCCACCCTCTCTAGTCTACGTGGCCAATTGTCTCTCACTCTCCTCTCATGAAAACATCTAAAGTGACAAGAGTTGAATCTGCCCTGCACACTCTGTGCGACAGCGTGTGACAACAGCGACTACCTTTTTGCCTGGGTTGGTCCGGGTGAGGGCTAACATGATGTGACATTTAGCACGGCCGTCGCAAGTTTTTAATAAATGATTCAAGCGTCTCCCTCACCGAGGGATTAAGAGTTAATGCCATCTCTGTCTCGATCACTAGGTAGCTCAAACTTTGACTCCTCTCGGTGAGGACGCTCAGGCCTCCAGGGTAGGACAAATGGACACTTTGTCCCTCTGTGGCGCAGCCCCCCCCCCCCCCCCCCCCCGTCTCCATTATCGAACCAGAGAAAACACATCAGAGTCCAGACCATAATCCTGGGTTTGAAGTTCAATAGCCGCAGCATTTCCATTTTAGATGTATTTTTCATTCTAAGTTGTATTTGTTTTTCTTTGTTGTCATGCGGTTGGTTTAAGGTGCACCCAACAGCATCCTAGCTGAGTCCCTAGGAGTGTCGTGATGTGAATTTAATGACACGGCTCTATGCGAATGACAAGAACACAAGGTGAAGGGGACAACCTTATTTCAGTTATGTTTTTGAAATGTTTTTTTTAATGCTGGGCTCTTGTTTTCCTAAAACCACTATAGCTATTATGTACTACTTTGAGGCAACTGGCAAGTTTCACAACAAGAACCACATTGATATCTACTGTTTTGTTGGGTGTTTTTAATCGGTCAATCAAACAAATGGTGTCAATCAAACAAATGATAGGGTCATATGATTATCTTAGCAACCAAACATAAGCAGAAGGGAGGTTGATACAGCAGTCCAAGACACAAGCGTTGAGAGAACATGACATAAGTGGTACCTAACCAAGATCTTTGATGGTGGAAAATGTATATATATACTTGATTTAGCTGTATATCTACAATAGTCAACTATGATGGCCCGATAAGGATTTGAAAGTCCCTCCAGTGGAACGTCAAGGAGGTTTGTCTCCAAGAGCTTAAAGGAAATCCAAGAGGATGAAGAAGTCAGTTGACATACTGAACACCATTGACTGATATAGCCTACTCTCAAAACAGCTTTGCAATTTAGCATATCCGATTGTGTGATGCTTGAGTCTTGGCTTTCGTGTGAATAGATGCAGTCCCAAGTACAATACTTTCCTTTTTCTTATTACAGTTTTGTATTTTTTTTCTCCCACTGTTGGTTCTGGTGGTGTCAAATTGTCTATGTATTGGTTTATCTGTTTGTTTCTCATTTCTCATCTTTACACTTGAGTTGATCACAGCAGTTCTTTTCCAACCATAGCCACATCCTGTGAGCGAGACAGCTGTGAAAGCAGTGAGGAATCTGTGCAACCGACAGAGAAAAAGGCTCGCTGCTAGTATCGTCAATTTGAACCAGATTCTCCAGGGATATTAGGGAGACAAAAGAAGTGACATCCCAGTGTTTCACTGTTCAGATTCAGAGCACTCAATAACTTTGATCTAAGATCCTTTTGAGAGAAGAAAAAAAAACTAGATGTTTTTGGATGGATCTTTTCCATCCATAGTATGGTGACACTTTTGATCCATACATTTGCATTCATTAGTGTCTCTTTAGCATATTTTATCAAATAAACAGATTTCATACAAACAAAGAAGTACAATAACCTTATGGAGAGAGAGAGAGAGGGAGAGAGAGAGAGCTAGAGAGAGAGAGAGAGAGGGAGAGAGAGAGAGAGAGAGAGAGCTAGAGAGAGAGCTAGAGAGAGAGAGAGAGAGGGAGAGAGAGAGAGAGAGAGAGCTAGAGAGAGAGCTAGAGAGAGAGAGAGAGAGGGAGAGAGAGAGAGAGAGAGAGAGCTAGAGAGAGAGCTAGAGAGAGAGAGAGGAGGGAGAGAGAGAGAGAGAGAGAGAGCTAGAGAGAGAGCTAGAGAGAGAGAGAGGAGAGAGAGAGAGAGAGAGAGAGCTAGAGAGAGAGAGAGAGAGAGAGAGAGGAGAGAGAGTAGAAGAGAGAGCTAGAAGAGAGAGAGAGAGAGGGAGAGAGAGAGAGAGAGAGAGTAGAGAGAGCGCTAGAGAGAGAGAGAGAGAGAGAGAGAGAGAGAGAGCTAGAGGAGCTAGAGAAGAGAGAGAGAGGAGAGAGAGAGAGAGAGGGAGAGAGAGAGAGAGAGAGAGAGAGAGAGGGAGAGAGAGAGAGAGAGAGCTAGAGAGAGAGCTAGAGAGAGAGAGAGAGCTAGAGAGAGAGAGAAGCTAGAGAGAGAGTAGAGAGAGAGGAGCTAGAGAGAGAGCTAGAGAGAGAGAGAGAGCTAGAGAGAGAGCTAGAGAGAGAGAGAGAGTAGAGAGAGAGCTAGAGAGAGAGAGAGCTAGAGAGAGAGCTAGAGAGAGAGAGAGAGCTAGAGAGAGAGCTAGAGAGAGAGAGAGAGAGGGAGAGAGAGAGAGAGAGAGAGAGAGAGAGAGAGAGAGAGAGAGAGAGAGAGAGAGAGCTAGAGAGAGAGCTAGAGAGAGAGAGAGAGCTAGAGAGAGAGCTAGAGAGAGAGAGAGCTAGAGAGAGAGCTAGAGAGAGAGAGAGCTAGAGAGAGAGCTAGAGAGAGAGAGAGAGAGGGAGAGAGAGGGAGAGAGAGAGAGGGAGAGAGAGAGAGAGAGAGCTAGAGAGAGAGCTAGAGAGAGAGCTAGAGAGAGAGAGCTAGAGAGAGAGCTAGAGAGAGAGAGAGAGGGAGAGAGAGAGAGAGAGAGAGCTAGAGAGAGAGAGAGAGCTAGAGAGAGAGCTAGAGAGAGAGAGAGCTAGAGAGAGAGCTAGAGAGAGAGAGAGAGCTAGAGAGAGAGCTAGAGAGAGAGAGAGAGCTAGAGAGAGAGGGAGAGAGAGAGAGAGAGAGAGAGAGAGAGAGAGAGCTTAGAGAGAGAGCTAGGAGAGAGGAGCTAGAGAGAGACTAGAGAGAGAGAGGAGGAAGAGAGAGAGAGAGAGAGAGAGCTAGGAGAGAGAGAGAGAGAAGCTAGAGAGAGAGCTAGAGAGGAAGAGGCTAGAGAGAGAGCTGGGAGAGAGAGAAGAGCGTCTAGCAGAGAGAGCTGAGAGAGAGAGAGACCTAGAGAGAGAGCTAGAGAGAGAGAGGCTAGAGGAGAGAGCTTAGAGAGAGAGAGAGAGCTAGAGAGAGAGCTAAGAGAGAGAGAGAGAGGGAGAGAGAGAGACGAGAGGAGAGAGAGAGAGGAGAGAGAGAGAGAGAAGAGCTAGAATGAGGAGAGCTAGAGGAGAAGAGAGAGAGGGAGAGAAGAGGAGATGAGAGAGATGAGCCTAGAGTGAGATAGAGGAGGAGAGAGAGAGGAGAGAGAAGAGAGAGAGCTAGAGAGGAGCTAGAGAGAGAGAAGAGGAGAGAGAGAGAAGAAAGAGAGAAGAGGAGATGAGAGAGAGAGAAGAGAGAGAGAGAGAGAGAAAAAAATTGGATATAGAGAGAAGTCATGCAGAAGAACAGCTCCTGACATTTTATAACTTTGCGGTTGTTAAGAGTGAGATTGACACGATTAAATTTGCAAAAAATGTATAGGTAATCAAATTGTACAACTGAAGATCAACACAGGAGGAAAAGATTGACCCAGATTGAGTTAAAAGCCCAATCTTAATCGTTCTAGCTAGCCAAATTCAAATCTGTCAGCTAGTTTACCTCTAGCTCCAACTGTTTACTGGTGGTAACAATAGCAACATGGCCACTGAGGCAGCATCAGCAGCAGCAGATACTGAGAGACTTTCCCCCACTTTTTTTGAATTTCCAGCAGAAATCAAATCAGAGAAGGGAAGAATCCATTTTAAACACAGAATTCTGAGGGAGCTGACAGAGAGCCTTACCACAGCGCTTGAGGAGGTAAAGGCACCATGAGGAGAGAGCCTTACCACAGCGCTTGATAACTTCATAATATTCTGGAGTATATGTAAATTGCCATCATACAACTGAGGCAGTAGACTTTGTGAAAATTAATATTTGTGTCATTCTCAAAACTTTTGGCCACGACTGTACTTTGTGCATGACACAAGTAATTTTTCCAACAATTGTTTACAGACAGATTATTTCACTTATCATTCACTGTATCACAATTCCAGTGGGTCAGAAGTTTACATTCACTAAGTTGACTGTGCCTTTAAAATGCTTGGAACATTCCAGAAAAGTATGTCATGGCTTTAGATGCTTCTGATAGGCTAATTGACATCATTTGAGTCAATTGGAGGTGTACCTGTGGATGTATTTCAAGGCCTACCTTCAAACTCAGTGCCTCTTGTTTTGACCTCCACAAGTCTGGTTCGTTCTTGGGAGCAATTTCCAAATGCCTGAAGGTACCACGTTCATCTGTACAAACAATAGTACGCAAGTATGACACCATTGGACCACGCAGCCGTCATACCGCTCAGAAAGGAGACGCGTTCTGTCTCCTAGAGATTAACATACTTTAGTGCGAAAAGTGCAAATCAATCCCAGAACAACAGCAAAGGATCTTGTAAAGATGCTGGAGGAAACAGGTACAACATTATCTGTATCCACAGTAAAACGAGCCCCATATCGACATAACCTGAAAGGCCGCTCAGCAAGGAAGAAGCCACTGCTCCAAAACCGCAATAAAAAAGCCAGACTGCAGTTTGCAACTGCACAATGGGACAAAGATCGTACTTTTTGGAGAAATGTCATCTGGTCTGATGAAACAAAAATAGAACTGTTAGGCCATAGTGACCATAGTTATATTTGGAGGAAAAAGGAGGATGCTTGCAAGCCAAAGAACACCATCCCAGCCGTGAAGCAATGGGGTGGCAGCATCATGTTGTGGGGGTGCTTTTCTGCAGTAGGAACTGGTGCACTTCACAAAATAGAAGGCATCATGAGGGTAGGAAAATTATGTGGATATATTGAATCCACATCTCAAGACATCAGTCAGGAAGTTTGAAGCTTGGTGGCAAATGGGTCTTCCAAATGGACAATACTTCCAAAGTTGTGGCAAAATGGCTTAAGGACAACAAAGTTGTGGAGTGGCCATCACAAAGCCCTGACCTCAATCCAATCAAAGATTTGTGGGCTGAACTTAAAAATCATGTGCAAGCAAAGAGGCCTACAAACCTGGCTCTGTTACACCAGCTCTGTCAGGAGGAATGGGCCAAATTTCCCCCAACTTATTGAAACGTTTGACCCAAGTTAGACAATTTAAAGGCAATGCTACCAAATACTAATTGTGTGTATGTAAACTTCTGACCCACTGGGAATGTGATGAAAGAAATAAAAGCTGAAATAAATCTTTCTCTCTACTGTTATTCTGACATTTCACATTCTTAAAATAAAGTGGTGATCCTAACTGACCTAAACAGGGAATTCTTACGAGGATTAAATGTCAGGAATTGTGACAAACTGAGTTTAAGTGTATTTGGCTAAGGTTTATGTAAACTTCTGACTTCAACTGTAAGTTTTAGAAACATCTAAAATACAGTGACACTCTGTCATATCATTACCAAACCCTGCAATGCCAAGAGCTGAACAAAGAAAAGAGTCCCCTTTTCCAGCTGGTCCTGGGGATGAGTTCAAGAAGAAGAGAGCTGTGGGTTGGCAGCACACTACATTGCTGCCTGTCATAAGATGAGAGACCAATCAACCTGCACATGTCCTCTACTGTATGCTTATTGTTATTGTTCACTGTATGGTTATTTTGACCCTTGGTTATTGTTGTTACTGTTGTCCCGTTGACAACTTTGATTATTATTATCTAAATGATGTTAATATTGTAAATCTCCAAAGTAAGCTTTGGCAATATGTACATTGTTACGTCATGCCAATAAAGCAAATGTAATTTTCCCGTAGGGCTATGGTCAAAAGTGTGTGTGTTGCATAGGAAGTAGTGTGCCTTTAGGGACAGATCATATTAAAACTCATCGAAATTCTGTGTTTGGCCCGGGAAACTTTTTTTCCATTGGTATGCACACATAATGAATTCCATCAGATTTTTCCAAACGAGTCAATGTTCTCTATAGCCATAAGAAGTTATTTCAATTGCTATATTTCTGAGCTTGGTATGTAGGTCTCTAGGGCTAGAACCTACTGTATCTATATTGAACCACAGAACTAGATGTAAAAATCCCTATTTGAGGTTGTTAAAGACCTTTCAATTTAGTTGCAAATGCTATTTATTTTTCCAAATTAATAACAGAGCTGTATGGCAAGAGAATGTGTATATACATTATGGTGTACATTGCATTGTAACTTCAGTCCCTCCCTTAGTAAATAACAGTAAGTGTCTTGGTCGGCATCCCAAGAAACAGAAGTAGCTTAGCCACAGTATTTCTTTCCACCCTGCAGATGGCACCTGCCCTTCCGCCACCCCTCCCTCATTTTATTCCACCCCATGTGTAAAACACAATGTGGGAACAGGTTTGACAGACCTATCCCATCTAATATGCAACTCTTTTTTTTTCTTTTCTTGCTCATAAGTTGGAAATGACTTCATTAAAACAAAAGCACTACCATAGGGACCACATAAAACATGCGGCTGCTACCTAATATGGTATTTATGACCCGGCTAAATGTAGAGTGAATTAAACTTTAAAGGATTGCAGTCAGGTAGACTGCCGACGTTTGTAAAGGAATGTCCATTAACAAGATGAAAGAAGGAAGCGAAGGGGCATTCCCTTGTGTGGGAATGTCAGTGTGCAGGGTGGTTTTGGAGGGGCCTACTGCCATATTTAATACCGATATATAAAAACAGTCAGGCTGACAGGCCCACCTGCTCAGGATTGGTGTGGTTCCCCTACCCACTTTATATATTGAAAATAATTCAGACATAGGACTGTCAAAAGTGACTTCTCACTTTATTTTGTGTGTGGTTTCTCGGTCTCTGTGAAAGTTTTAACAGTGGTAGAATGAAAATCTCTTTGTACGTGATATAGAGACATGGGGAGGTATTTGCCTCTTCTCTCTCTCTCTCTCTCTCTCTCTCTCTCTCTCTCTCTCTCTCTCTCTCTCTCTCTCTCTCTCTCTCTCTCTCTCTCCCCAAGTTGTATTATGAAATCACCCTCCCTCTCCGAAACACAGACACACGCAAACCTCTACCTTTTTTTCAATTTTAGAGCTTCACAGATGGGCAAGGTTTCATTCCTGTCCGCGTAACCTTTGTTGAATGTAACATTTTGTGACACAAAGTGGTAGGGGTTTCATATTTGTTCAGCACTGACTGTGTGGCTCTAGGCTTCTGTGACTGCACAATGGCTCAGTTAGCAGCACCGGGGGCATCCCATTTGAGACAACCTGAGATCACCACTCTCCTGATTAATGCATGAACCATGTGCTCGCTTTTCACAGATAGACAGGCAACTCTAACGGACTAGACATGTTGATGAGAAGAAACCCCCTTCTCACTGACGGGGAAGACAAAGGGAGGGGCTGCCGTCTTCACTGATAGTCCTGGGGTATTAAGGAAGTAATGTATTTACTGGCACAGTTACACGAGAGATCAACTGCTTATCTATTCTACAGTATGTAATGCCATAAAACAGTGGCATGTTGATGAACTGAACAGATTGTACACACACTTTTCCCATTGTACTATCCCATCCTAAGTGCTTAGAGGGGATATCACAACGTATGGAGACATTTCAGGCGGCAATTCCCACCACACATCAGTTTGTGGTCTAGTGGTAGAGTATATCTACAGGATGATAAGACGTTTTTATTTATTTTTTACCTCTTGGTTGCGTCCCAAATGGCACCATGTTCCCTTTATAGCATACTACTTTTGACCAGGGTCAATAGGGCTCTGGTCTAAAGTATTGCACCATACAGTGAAGAGGGTGCCATTTATGACGTAGTCCCTCTTCTCTCACAACAAGTGACCTGGGATCTGGGAAGTAACCACAACAAGTCACGGCAGGACCTCACAGTTGAAATATGGCTGTATGTGATCCTAAGGACAGATGTGAACTCCTTAAATCACTTCTTCATACGAGTATTAACGTCCCTGAAGAGTTGAAAAAAACATATGCTGGAATGAATGAATGGTTTTAACAGAAAGGAGCTTGCTGTTTTTAGAAACAGAACGGACCCTTTTTTAATGCTAAAAAAGAACCCTTTTCATTGGCTAAAGTGAGCAGACCAAAATGACTTGGATGTGCTCTGTATGCACTGCAGTTCATTACTGTGGCCAACCTCTACTATTTAAATGTTTATTACATTATGCAAATAAAGTGCATGGTTATTACCCTTCTCAGTCATAACATAATAAGGTAACGTCTGCTTCCAACTCACACCCTCAAACACGTAGATCCCCTGAGCGCAGCTCACTTTCCAGATCCCAATCACCTGAATTCTAATCACCTGTTCACACACCTGCGTGTCATTATCACACACTATTTAGTTCAGTTCTTTGCACACCATCACTGTGAGGTATGGTTTGTTTTGTGACACTCTTCTATTCGGATCCCTGATTTTCCCGTAACGTAATCCTCCCGTGTATGATAGTTTTTGCCTGCCTCACTAACGACGCCTTTTGCCTATTCCCTGCCTGTATTTTAGCCTATCAGATTTCCTGTTATCAACCTTTTGCCTGATCTCCCGGACGACGTTAGTAGCCTTTTCCCTGCCTGTACTGTTGCCTTTTTGGACCCCCTGTGTATGACCTTCTGCCTGCCCCTGGACCCAGCTACCTGCCTCTTCCTGTGGTCTTTTACAATAAACACCTGCTGCGCCCTGCGCTTGAAACCAGCTCTCTGTCTCCCCTTGTATTCATTACAACAACAACTAATTTAAAACGCAACAACAAACATACATACTTTTAACATGCAGCCCTTGCAACCATGCCGGTTATCTATACTCTTTTTTCATGTGCAAATACATCCCTTTTCCCTCAGATATCTTTTAAGTGAACAAACTGTATATCAATTCTTTAGTACGCCACTGGCTATATAGGTAAAGATGGGGACGTGTAGTGACAAAGGAATGGCATCAACACAACGGAGGAACCTAAGGAGAGACTACTGACAACCTCTCTGAGGCTAAACGAAATGAGGTTTGTCAGGCAGCAGTTGGCGTTGTAATTATAATGGGTGCAGTGAATATCCAGGGGATTAGAGAAGAGACACATAATGGAGGAAGTACTACCAATTTTTAAGCCAAGCTAGGGAAATAGAAAACATATTTAGTTTTCAGAACAGAACAACAGAAATGGGGAAAGAGAGTAAGACGTTTGTGCTATCACTTTTTCCGATCTTCATTTCAGCACTACTTTATCTTATTTTAGATTGGAAAAATTGCAATATTCTGATTATTAAAAGTGCAGAATCTTATACTACACCATATTTATTGGGAATGTACGCATAGGTTAAAATGTATCTAGGCTAGATTGTCTCTTATAGTCCGCTACTCAGCATAGAGAATACTGCACTGTCAATCCAATCCTTCTCCCCTGAAGTGTTAGATCAGGTGATTGTTATAAATAGGACAACCTTCCATCAACTCAGTTCAGTCGAGTTCCGTGACAGGATCGGAATGACTGATGACTGACTGTGATGTCACTCAAGATCACCACACGGTTGTTGAGGAACACGTGCTAGAAGGACTTCTGGATGCATGGCCTGAAGACGTGAGAATGTGAGGAGATGGTATGCTTCTGTTTTCTTCAGAGAAATGTTGAGGGTCATTTTGTGCAGGATTGGCAAAGGTCAACCAGGCCAATAGGCTTTAGGCAAAGTAAGTATTGTACTGTTTGTCAAAACAAAAACAACGATGGAAAAGACATGTAGGGGCTATGTACAGGCAGTTAGATTTCAGCTACCTGTTTACAAAGAAATGAAACTTTCAAAGAAATTAGCACTTTTCCCGGACACAGATTAAACCTAGACCTGGAGTTAAAACCCCTTTAAATTGGGATTCTCCGGTGATCATGATTTTTAGTCCAGCAGTAGGGTTAACCTGGGTCCTGGTAACCGGCCCTAAGGGTTAGTCTGTCTGATCGTAGAGCTGGTAAACTTCACTTACTTCACTCCCTCCCAGGTGGTAAAACTCTTAATAAATAAATGTCCCATTTGAAACTTCATAACAGGAAGCCATGGCGATCAAAGGCTGTTTGAACTCAGGGACAATTATAATCGGAGCAGTTACAGTTTGGAAATTCAAATATTTATCAAGAAGTTATCCTGACGCCGTATCGGTTTCATAACTTGGGCAGTTTTGAGACAAAGGTTTGGATCAGTCTGACAGTTTCCTATACATACCGGTGGTGGATGGGAACACACGCGGCTCCAATGCGGCCACATGTGCAGTTGATTAGAGGGCCAAAGTGTTCGTTGAGCATCCAGACGAAGTTAACATGGCACCACACGTCGAAAAGGCTTTGACAAGTCATGGTTCAATCCCACACTCTGTTCCTTTGAGGCCACCAGACAAAATGTCTTCCATAATGCCAAGTAAACATCAGTTCAGTTGTTGCTCTTAGGCGTTTTTGCTGAAACACTGTCTAGTCGACCTATTTCTACAGTTGTACAGCACCGCCTGCTATTGTATTCCCTCTGTGTTCAAAGACTCTATTAGTCCATTCTATTAATTCCATTCTGCCCCATTGGTCTAAATTATGTCCTGCACATTTAGTCCAATCAGTCCGGGTTAAGGAAAGGTACTGCTGTGAAAGGTTAACTACAATGTGGCAGACAGGTCATGTCTGTTAAAAAGCATAGATATAGATACAGATAGATATATATTGTAATCCTATAGCTCAGCATTTAGTCTGACATTTTCCTGTAATTGTTCATCTAGAAACCTATACATCTACCTGAATAGTTTCCTACTACCGCTAAAGCCTTGCTGCTTGGTATGCTATGCAACTTCTTCAGCTTCTCTCCCCTTGTGTGGGCTTGGGCAGATGTTCTCAATACAGAGATCAATGAGGGGTACATTTCAGTGCCTTTGTTCCCTTCTGTTCTCTCAAACACGGAGCGCCATTTGTTCCCTTCTGTTCTCTCAAACACGGAGCGCCATTTATGCAATAATTCAACAAAGTAATACAAATGGTGTGTACGCGACCATGTGCTGCCCCGGTTGAAGCCCTGTGTGTGAAGCCACTGACAGATACACAGAAAGAGAGGATTAAACACTGCTACAGTCAGTCCTACAGGAGGGGTGTGTTTGTGCCTGTGTGTGACTGTGTGTGCGCGCTCGTACGCAACCACCGCTATCACCGCCACGGCAGCTACATCACTCAACTCCCATCTTCTCCTCTTCAGTCCCTCAGATAGCCTCGGCCTCTTTGATCTGGCCCGGCATTCCATCAAGTGCCCACAGATAAAAGACAATGTGCTAATCCACCCCGCCATCTGAAATGTATCGCTGTAAAGGATCTCAATTTGTTACATAATCTACTCCCTTTTATCAGATTAAATAGATTTTTTTTTTCAAGCTTTGCCTGGTTGGTGTCAGCGACTGAGCCGCTTTCTCTGATCCTAGATAATATTACAGTCAGTAGGCCTCTTTTCAATTTGGTGGCTTTGGAAAATCTCTCCCCTTCACAATCTTTGTAAAGATTTTCATATTTTTTTCATATTTTTATTTTGTGTGTGGGTGGTTGGCACTTTTTTTGTGCTGTTGACAGCACAATGAACTGAAAGAGGACGCAGACTTACTTATAATGGATATGTAGCCACCAACAAAGATTGATTTATGTATAAAAAATACTGAATTGCCACCTATGTGTAGATTTTCTGTACATTACCAATTTAACATTCTATTTGATAGACGTTGATAGATGCACAAAAGATGCAGATGCAAATCGGATACTACGTTGAAACAGTCTAAACATTCCAACACGCTCAGGTGTGTAAAGCAAGCGGTAAACAACCATGATGCTCCTCCCCTCCCCTCGATACCTCCCCTCGAACCCTGACGGCTTCATATCTAATAACATCATTCATCTCTACGTGCCGGGAATTTGGTGACACTGATTTGTGGCACTCACATGCAGGTCATCTGTTAAATGAGATTTCCGAGATGGGACAATGCCACTGACCCATGCTTTGTCCATCTCACCTCCGAGCCCTGACCCCTGACACAGGATACTGCTCTGCCACTGTCACCGAGACCATAGTCGGTCAGGTTCCCATAATGGATCTCTGCCACCTCTAGCCAATGATGTTTAAACTGGGAGACACAATATGGGGGAACCGCTGCCTCTCCAACCACCTGAGGCTAAAGATGGCATAGAATAGGAGTGTGACAGTGACAGTGACAGTGACAACACATGAAACAAAGCTTATAGATGGTACATTTCAAGGACGTATGCTCGTCCTTTCAAACAAACGCACTCACTGGAGGACTGGCTAATTGTGCAGGTAAATATAATACAGGAAATAGCATTTAAGTGAAGAACTTGGTCATGCTCGCCGCACGTAGCAGCATATAATATTGCAGGGGCTGGAATACCACTTGCCTCAAGATGCTTTTTTACTTACCTGGTAGGTTCTGACTGTTGTACCAGTATACAGCTGGACGGACGTATGTATGGCGTTCATGAGACTCAGGATCGGGTATTGTCATCGAGGACTGCTGATCCCGAACTGAGCTGGGCATCTCCTAGGGCTTGTAATGAATCATCTGTGTATGGAATGGCCTTTAATGCATATAGACTATATATATACAGCCAGGGTACAGCTGTTTCTCCACGTATTCTGTATGTACTGTATAGTCAATAATTGAGTCTACAGACCCCTTGAGTGGTTAGAGTAGAACTACTTGTTACAGCACTGAGGGGGATGGATGCTCTGCTCGGTGTGTTGTGTACTGTGTGTGTGTGTCAGTGTGTGTGTGTGTGTGTGTGTGAGAGAGAGCGTACTGTGCACATTCACTTCACACGAGACGTACCAGATCGCGTTATTATGCCTGATCAATGTCAACCAACTGCTTTGTGGATTCTTTCTTTGAGGGGAGAAAATCATTTGAAATTGTCAGACTCGGCCATAGTGTTGTTTGGTAGAGCATAGTTATTATCCACACATCTGATCTTATTTTTGGGCAGTTTTTCTTGTTAGCTTGGTCTTTCTGTTGATGCTTTGCTATTTTTTTAAATCAATAACCCTGCTTTAAAATGTCTCAGTAATTTTCAAGAATGTTAGGAGAACAATATACATGTTTCTGCAGTAAACCCTTTCTGGTTGGTTCTGTATCGGATTTTCCTTTCTACTCCAGCTAAATTTGTCACTCAATATATTGACATGCGTCGTCGGGTAGATTTGAAGGGTGCCAACTAAAGACGGTGTGTGTGTCTTCAGATCATCCGGGTGTCCGACGAGACGAGGATCGAGCGAGCCGTGTTCGGGAAAGCATAACCCAATCAGGGAAGTATGCTGCTCGTCGTGGGGTGGCCCTCGCTGCGGAGCTCTGCTCTGCGAAGTGGAGTGGAGCGCAGTGCCAAGCGAAAACTAAGGATAAATATTTGTATCTCAGTGGTAGACTCGCATCACTGAGGTCAGGCGTCTGGAATCTTCTCATTGTTTATAAACCGCTGTTGTTACAGTTGGGCTTTTGGAGAAAAATAAGTCCTATGAGAGACCAGAGGGAGAGAAAGAAAATAAGAAAATAAAATGAACAAGTGTGAACTATAGTGAGACGAGCTGTGAAATATGCACACCTTTACAACACCAAGCTAGTCCTAAGAAAGCCTGATCATATCTCATAATGGCAAATAAGAAAAGAAGGAGAAAAATAAAGAGAAAGGAAGTGGAAACTATAGAGAGAGAACAGAAATGTGCACACCTTGTCAGAACAAGCTATAGTCATAAGTAATTATATGCTACAATGACAAATCACATCTCTGGCAATCATAGGTTGAGTTGAGAATAGGCTGTGGATTATTATTACTGGAAATAATACAGTAGAAGTGTTTTTTTGACTTGCTATCCCATTCTAGGAACGGAGTTGTAAAGGAGCAAGCTTTAAGTTATTGTATGTTTGCACTTCTTGCCTCCTCTGAGACATATATGACTTGTTCCCCCTGCCTTCTAGACATGAGCAAGCATCAAATGAATCATATGTTAGAGTTAAATGACCTGTCTGGCATGATAGGTATAATGGACTAAATCATCTATTGTTACTGATCAACTACAACATCTAAGGTTTGTTTTGACTCCTTCTCCCTCCCGTCTAGGAGAGTTGAGTTGTAAGCGGTATAAGCAAGCATCCAGCTAAGTAATCATAAGCCATGATGAAAAATGATACCTATAAGAAACTAAATTGAAGATTATGACTGAAAGGTATAAGTGTTTTGACTTCTACTCCCTCCCTCGTAGGAATAGAGTTGTGAGGCCAGGCATTAGGCAGGGTGTTATGAATTGTCATGTTTGATTGGGGGTTATTAGCTATGCCTGTATTGTTCCTGTATGCAAACAGACTGCTCAGGTAATGCTGTGATAATCGCTCTGGAAGCCCCCATCTGCTCCGGGGGGGGGGGGGGGGGGGAGGAGGTGCCCTCATTACACATCCATTTTCCCAGGTGCTGATGGGACGCCAGGGGGGCCAAAGTGCTCCCTTTCATTTACCTAGAGAACATCTAAACTGCATCCCAAATGGCACCCCTATCCACTATTTAGTTCGTTACATTTGACCAGGGCCCATAGGGCTCTGGTCAAAAGTAGTGCACTATTTAGAGAATGTTGTGCCATTTGGGACGCAGCAATGCTCTGCTCTACATATTCACAACCATGATGTGTCTGCTTGTATTGGTTAATGAGAGGAACCCAGCTGCTGCTGAATCAAGCCATCCACACTGCCACACACTTGAGCAATACATTTGTATATTGGCTGACTACCAACCAACCTGACTATAGTAGGCACAATGGGTTCATTGCTCAGGTGGTGTTAAGAATACCAGTGAAGATATATAAACAACCTGGCTATGTTATTTGGCACTTTGATATCATCTGGGGTCGCATTCATCAGGCACCAAACTGGAAAAAACAGACTGAAACAGAGAGGGACTACCTGAATTTGTCCAATAAGAAAAACTCATTTTTACTTTTCATTGCAAAACATTTTGCTACGTTTAGCCCCAGTGTGCCCTAATGAATACTATCCAGGATGTTATTGTTGGTTGGATGAAGGATAGATAGGGTGTGCATAGCGGGGCGGGGTCGGTCTGTTTCCTGCATAGCTGTTTCTGAGAGGCGATTCTCTGTGGTTGTAATTACAAGTCATTAATTGATAAGTTGGGAAAGCTGCATTGATCGGGTGTCAGCCTATAAGAGCACAGCACCTCAGCACTAATTACCCTTTCGTTCTGCCATGTCTGGTTTGGTTGCATCCAATGATTTTACTGCGTCCCAAATGGCACCATATTCCCTATTTAGTGCACTGCTTTTGACCAGACCCCTATGGTTCCTGGTCAAAAGTAGTGCACTGTATAGGGAATAGCGTGCCATTTGGGATGTACTCTTGGTGTACGGCAAGCCAATAGCATACACGCAAACACTGCAATTATATTCCACCTGCAAGATCTCTAAGATGATCTATGTCATGTTTTTTTCATGCTTTAGACTCTCTGGTAGTATGATTATGCAAAATATATATTAAAGATACCCATGTGGTAATGATTTAACGCTTTCCTTACACATCTAAAAGCATTTTCTGATTGTGTTACAACAGCTCCTAACCACCTTGTTAAAGGTAAATTAAATATATCCATAGCATATCCATATAGGGCATTCGTGTCATGCTATGCAAAAGCTAATTTTTAGGTATTGTAATAGATGCAGTGTAGTTTCATCATTATGGCTGTTCTCAAAAGTGTGTGTGTCACTCACCAGTGTTAGTGACTATGCCTAAAGGCCAAAAGGCCAAACCACGTTTTGAAAATGATGCTGATACCATTGTCCCATTTCCCCCATTGGCCTGTATAGGCCCGGGACTTACCTTCTTCTTCTCGCTGATGTCTATTGTGCCCTCCTCCATATCCCAATTACGTTGACCATACTGGTTTATAACGCACACATGAAGGGTAAATTAATGAATTGTATGTAGTCAAAGTAAAGTCAAATATATTTCCTCATTGATAAAGCACTTATAGCCAAGTACTTCATGGTAATTAACTGTGCAGTTTTGCCACTCTGATCTATAACACAAACATTTGTGTTTAATTTTACAGATGAGGCACAGGAAACAATTGCTAGGGACAATAATCCTACTATTGTCATTTTTAAGATGGACTTTTATGGAATAGATTTGGCAAAGATTCATACCCAAAGCATTCAGATTAAATTCCCCATTTCAGACTCATAGCAATAACTATTTCAGTGAGTAAAACACAGTGGTGTAAAGTACTTAAGTAAAAATACTACTTAAGTACTTTCTGGGGGTATCTGTAGTTTACTTTACTATTTATATTTTTGACAACTTTTACTTTTACTTCACTACATTCCCTAAGAAAATAATGTACTTTTTACTCCATACATTTTAGTTGACACCCAAAAGTACTCGTTACATGTTGAATGCTTAGGAGGACAGGAAAAGGATCCAATTCATGCACTTATCAAAAAACACGTGGTCATCCCTACTGCATCTGTTCTGGCAGACTCACTAAACACACATGCATATTTTGTAAATTATGTCTTGTTGTAGTGTGCCCCTTGGCTTTCCGTAAATAAATAAAAACAAGAAAATGGTGCCGTCTGCTTTGCTTAATACAAGGAATTTGAAATGATTTATACTTTTACTTTTGATACTTAAGTATATTTACAACCAAATACTTTTGACTTTTACTCAAGTAGTATTTTACTGGGTGACTTTTACTTTTACTCAAGTAACTTTCTATTAAGGTATCTGTACTTTTACTCAAGTATGACAATTGGGTACTTTTTCCACCACTGGTAAAATGTATTAACATAGGGTGGTAAAGCTAGATACCATTTCCCCCTTATTCATCTACAGTATGTAGCCTCGATAGCTAGCTAGCAAACAGCTAGCTACTGTAAGCCCCTGTCAATGTCAACATGTTTTCCAACTCAGTCAATAAACATTACAAAATAGTCATAAACTCATAAAACGTGAAGTTAACAATAGTAGCTAATAATAGCTATCTCATTGCACTTTTACGCGTTATAAATATTTACCAACAGGACAAATTAAGATACTTATGCTGTCTTCACATGCTCGTGGGAAGTTGGAAACTGGGAAGTTGTAAATCTGACATGATTCTGTTCAAGTGCTTTTGAATTCGGAACAATTCTTCAACCAATAAGATTTTAGCTAGCTTCATAAGCTTGCTAACATTGCTAATAATTAAGTTAGCAGCTTGCTATATGGTCAGACTAGCTAAGTTATCTGTATTTTGTAGTTGTCAAAAACTGATTTGTTGTCATCTTTTGGTTGAAAATGTAAAAGGTCAGTGGTGAAACATCACAACTCTGGAAATGTATTTGATTTTTTATTTTTTTATTTCACCTTTATTTAACCAGGTAGGCTAGTTGAGAACAAGTTCTCATTTGCAACTGCGACCTGGCCAAGATAAAGCATAGCAGTGTGAACAGACAACACAGAGTTACACATGGAGTAAACAATTAACAAGTCAATAACACAGTAGAAAAAAAAGGGGAGTCTATATACATTGTGTGCAAAAGGCATGAGGAGGTAGGCAAATAATTACAATTTTGCAGATTAACACTGGAGTGATAAATGATCAGATGGTCATGTACAGGTAGAGATATTGGTGTGCAAAAGAGCAGAAAAGTAAATAAATAAAAACAGTATGGGGATGAGGTAGGTAAAAATGGGTGGGCTATTTACCGATAGACTATGTACAGCTGCAGCGAAATAGGGTAACACAATGTTATGTCAGTTTCCCACTTGTAATTCTGATTTGGAGGGTCATTCAAGTGGAGGGTCATTTCCCACTAGGAACTTGGAGTTTCCGATAACTCTGATAGCATATGAACGCGGCAAGAAACATCATGAAGTTCTTTCTATTTTTATTACACAATAGGGAACGTGAAAGATGAGAGGTCAGTGAAATGTCACTTCCTGGGTGACCTCTCGTTTTTACAAAAATCACTTTAAAAAACGAATTAAACATTTAGTTGACTTTTTTGTCAACTATTTCATGACTCACATTGTACATTTGCACATTTAGCTAAAATATCAAAATAGCAGCCAGAAGAACGCTGGGCTGTCACCCGGAAGTGATTTTCTGTCTCTTAATTTGTCCTGTTTTAAGGAGTTTGTAATGCGCCAAAGTACAATATAAATGGTAAAATAACATTGTTAACTAAATGCTTCATGACTTTATGATGATTAACGTGATAACATTGTGCCAGGGGCTTAGCTATCTAGCTAGCTACATTAGTGAATATGGGGGAAATTCTGTCTAGCTTTACCAAACTGCGTTAGTACGTTTTACTCACAGTCTGAAATGGGGAATTTAATTTGAATGCTTTGAATATGAATCTTTGTAAAAATCTATTTGAGAAAAGTCTAATTGAAAAATGGCAAATGTTCTGCGATGTCCCCAGCAATTGTTTTCTGTGCTCCATGTGGATGTTCATATTCCCTTTAACATTTTGTGTCCATGTTATTTTTGATAAGTGAGGCATGTATATAAATGCTTTGTGAAGGGGAAAATAGAAATGGCAGTATATTGAATCCATGGAATCCATACATAGATCTTTAATGTTAGTGTTATAGATCAGTGGCAAACTGCACAGTTAATTACTGTGAAGTGCTAAGCTATAAACGCTTTATGAATGGAAAGAAATAGATTTGACTTTACTTTGACTGCAAATAATTCATACAGAGACCCTTCATCTTTGCGTTATAAACCAGTATGACCAATTTAGGACTAATAACTACACGATTGTATCCGTAAAATGTACCCTGAAGATTCAACCCTGTGGTGATCTTCATGCACAATTGACCTCAGTGAGAAGAGGAAGAAGTTAAGTCACAGGCCGATACTGGCCAGTGGGGAGATGGGACAATGGTACAGGCTATATATCAGCATAATTTTCAAAACGTGATTTGGTCTTTTGGCATATTCACTAACACTGGTATGGCAGAAGCACACGTTTGAGAACAGCCATAATGATGACACTACACTGTGATTGTAATGATGCATATATTAAGATACCTAAATATGAGCTCTTGCTTAGCATGACATGAATGCGCTATCGATATGCCATGAATATATTTCATTAACCTTAAATAATGCAGTTGGGACCCGTCAAAATATGTTCATAAAATGCTTATAGATGCGTAGTCAAAGTAAATCGTTAACCAGGAAATACATTATATTATATTGATGATGATCCAAGTAATTGCAGAACTAAACAACACGCAAGCAAATAACTGAAAGCAACTAAAAAAACACTGAATCAATCAGGACAATAAAACATTTTGGAGATGTGAAGTCCCGCTGTGCGTGGGAGGAGTATGCGTTGCACCGAAGGAAGAACAACACAAAATATGAGAGGAGAAGAGAAAGTTCACTGGCTTCATAGACTGTTGAATTGCCTTCCAAGGCTTTTAGCAGAGCTATCATTGTGAATTTCCTTTCTGGGTAAATCAGAGTTGCGGAGCAACAGAACACCAGGTATTCTGGAACTGCTCTAGAATGTCGCTGAGAACTCCATTTAATGCAGTTAATTTCTGAACGTGCACAGAGTGCTGTCAGTGAAGTGATGACAGGCAGGACTTAACATAGTTAACATGGAATTCCCTGAACATCAGAGGTTCACAGCGAGAGGGAGGCCAGGCACTTTAACATGGAGACCGTCGGCCAGACAGAGACTAGAGAAGCGAAAGACTAGTGCTAGAGTCTATCCGCTGTACCGCCTAGTCTAGCACATGATTCAACCAACCGGCTTCAGTTGTGTGCCCAGACAGGCATGATAATAGAGAGATTTCGTCTCTTTCACTCACTATGCAGCACAAACACTCTGCCCAAACACTAAACGCCAAATACTCCCTATCCTGTATATTCCTCCAACAAAATAAAATCAACTGACTTAAAATAAGCTGTTTTTTAATATTGACAGTAAGTTAATGAATAGCAAAAGTGAGCAGAAGTTGCAGTTGTTCAGATTTGTAAATGTGATGAAGTGCCAGATGGAGAGAGAAATTAACCGTGTGTGTGTGAGTCGGTGTGAGAGTGTGTGTGTATGACTGGCCTGTAGATGGGGCTGCTCTCTACACTTATCTCCCCTTGTCCTCATCTTCACAATGAGTCCATTGTTCCCCGGCCTGACCCCCAGTCCTCTCTCTCCTCTTGCATTTTGCATTTATGGCAATGTAACTCCTGCTGCTGAGTGGTAAGATGGTCTGTTGATATGTGGCTTTGGTGGCGGTGAGGCGGGGGAGAGATGGGAGTGGGAGGATGCTGGGGTAGAGGTGGGGGAGGCGGGGCAAGGCCCTGGCTGAAGAGGTGGTGGCTGGGTGGGAGGGGGAGGGGGAGGGGCAGTAGCACAGACAATTCCCATGACATTCTCTGGCTTTGTAGAGCCAAGAAAACTTTCTTCTCAGGAACACCTAATCCTTGGGCTCGGGCCAAGTACCACAATCTCTAAGCACAACGGACATGGGCCACTGGGGACACTTAAGAGCTTTAGGTGTGTCTCTCTCCCAGCTCGACCACAGCCAAGCATGAGGCAAAGGCACAACGACCAAAGAAAATAAATTATGTGGGCTACAATTTTGGAGCAATTATAAGGTACTTGGTAGCATATTTTAAGAATTCGCTCACAATGTCCTCCTGCTTTACATAGGTAGTTATTTTATGCATACCTTTATCATATTTTTATGATGTAATACATTTAAAAAATTACGCCAAGCCAAGGGCCTAGTTACCATAGACAATTGTACATTTGTGTGACTCCTTAACCCCCCAAATCAATACAAAGATTATACCATTTAAAATCCTCTAATTTCACCATTTACAAGAATTCTATCATCTCTTAACTCTCTTTTTTTAGTGAGTTGTGGGGAAATGAGTGCATTAAGAGCTTCTCTAATGTCTGTAAGGAATTGCACACGGTACTACGGTTCTAAAAAAGGAATTCTAAAAAGCCTCTAAAAGGTATGTAAAATGATTGAGCCTAGGTACACTATTCCATTCTGTTATCATCAGAGTTATAAATGTTATGTAAATGCTGTGTAATACAGTCCTGGATTTTTGTCACCATTGTTCAGTCTAATGGAATAATCAAACTTGCTTTGGGCAACTCTATATAATGAATTATTAAGGTTATAAAGACATTTAGCCTACTCCAGCTAGGTCTGAAATAAGTGAGTTACCTTACTGCCTAGATGAGCCAATTGGAATTCTCTTAGCATTCCGGAATCCTCTCATCCAACCTAACCAACATGAATCGATTACCCCTATCTCGCACACTTATCTTGTGATCACTTTTATTTTTTTTCCCACTAGCATCACTATTTTGTTACAATTCTGAAGAAGAAAAAACAATGGTATCTTACCAGTTTGTCAGTCCCAGATTTATTTCATGTAGAACACTCAAGTAAAGGGATTAGCTGTATCTAGTTATACGCTTCTGATAACTCTTATCTCTGGGATTCCCCAGAGCACTTTGGTTTTTACGTTGACCCGTTTTCCAGACTTTATAATCGTACCTCAGTGATTTAATCATTTAACCATGTATAATCTTACCCCTTTCTAATTTGCCAAATCCTCTTTCAATTTCCTTGTTGCAAATTTCAGCGGCACTGCGGTGAAAATGACTTGTTCCCCCACTTAAGATTAGTCCATGGTCTCTTACATTGGATTGGTTTGAGTTTTGCAGGAAGTTTACATGTGTGAAAGGTGAAAAATAGGTTCCGATTGAAAGTAAACGCAATCAAGGACTAAATCATTTTAATAATACACCATACATGGTGGATGACAAACACTGAGAGTGCGCCCAAAATGGCACCCTTTTCCCTATATAGTGCACTACACCACTATGGACCCTGGTCAAAAGTAGTGCACTATGTAGGAAATAGGGTACCATTTGGGATTCAGACTGAGACTGAGACTGAACAGGTACATTGGATATTTACAGACGTTTCTCTCTCATGAGAAGTGAATAGAGATTATGTTATACTCGAGTATTTACATTAAGCAGGTAAACATTAAACAACTGCAGGATCCTGTATGCCCTGGAGGTTTACACAGCGTTAAAGCATTACTTCCTATTCATTTAGCATGATGTAAACAGATGATGCACACCAAGAAGACGCAATAATACATTAAAGCGGGAAACTATTACCTTTGTCCCTTTGCCCTCTTCACAGGGAGGTAGGAACAGTCTGGGTGGTGGTGGCTAGGTGGGTGGTGTTATTGTGTACATGGTAATGTTATAGTTTGGGTGGTGTGATGTTAATTTGGCTCAGGAGCTATTGACAGTTTAGATCTGTTTGGGGTTTGGTTTTACCCTATATCATGAACATGTTCAGTTTACCAGCCAAGGCGCATATCATAAGACATGTAAACCTCGAATCTGAGCCCTCCTCACTTCATCATCTAGTCTATCAATGCAGTGTGTGTGCGTGTGTGTGTGATGTGAGAGAGAGAGAGAGTGTGTGTGTGTGTGTGTGTGATGTGAGAGTGTGTGTGTGTGTGGTGTGTGTGTGTGTGTGTGTGTGTGTGTGTGTGTGTGTGTGTGTGTGTGTGTGTGTGTGTGTGTGTGTGTGTGTGTGTGTGTGATGTGAGAGAGTGTGTGTGTGTGTGTGTGTGTGTGTGTGTGTGTGTGTGTGTGTGTGTGTGTGTGTGTGTGTGTGTGTGTGTGTGTGTGTGTGTGTGTGTGTGTGTGTGTGTGTGTGATGCGAGAGAGTGTGTGTGTAATGTTAGAGTCTGTGTGTGGGGGGGAACGAAGGCTGCCATGTAACACGCTTCACATCTGACACTCGACAAATATAGTTTGGGGCAATTTTCCTTTTTCATGTATGACTACACAGCACATCTCAAATTAAAAGCACATTATTGTTATTGACAAGGAAATACATTGCATTAATATCCCCAGTTCACAGTTGCCAAAACTGTGTACACATTTATGCATAAATTAACAGCTAGGGCTGTTTAAAATCAGTAGCTTTAGGCCATGATCTCTAACCGAGAAAAAGACAGTTTGTGCCTTAATTTAACTCAACCGTTTGATTTGATGTCTGCATTAAAATGTCTTAATTGGTTACAAAAACATCTACATTTATAAAGAATTAAGTTCTAGATTGATTTTAGTTCCTGTTCATTGTGAATCATGAAGACAGGAAACAATAGATTCAACCAAAAAAATCCCCTTTTTTCTTTACCAGTAAAACATAGAACAGAAGTCCTATTCGATACTCCACTCTGAGGTGAGGACTCATTTTGCCTGAAATAGATCCTATTTTTCTGTACTGGTTTGCCATTGTAGTTTCAATAGTCTCAAATGGCCACTGAATCCTAACCTTTTTGCAGCGAAGTGTATCTGTCTGTGCCGTGAGGCTGCTTGTGCACCAGAGAGCTGACAGAGTCCACTATCCTGTTTGTATTTGGCGAGACTCCTTGATTGTATCCCAAATGGCACCCTATTCCTTATGGGCTCTGGTCAAAAGTAATTCACTATATAGGGGATAGGGTGCCATTTGTGATGCACACCTTAGCTCTGGTGGTAGGCTAAACAGTGGCTTTAAAAGCGGTAGTGTCTGGAGCCTCGATCAGATTTAAAGCTCTGGTAGTGTTAGCAGGCTCTGATGGGCTACGGGCCCCAGCTTCGCCTGGGGGTGGCTGCTGCAGGGCCGCAGCTGTTCAGCCGAGCCTCAACAGGCTGCATGGGCCTGGTTTATTTATTTAATTCATTTTTATTTATTTAACTTTTATTTAACCAGGTAGGCCAGTTTAGAACAAGTTCTCATTTACAACTGTGACCTGGCCAAGATAAAGCATAGCAGTGCGACAAAAACAACAACACAGAGTTACACATAAACAAACAGTCAAAAACACAATAGAAAAATCTATGTACAGTGTGTGCAGATGTAGAAGATTAGGGAGGTAAGGCAATAAATAGGCCACAGAGGTGAAATAATTACAATTTAGCATTAACACTGAAGTGATAGATGTGCAGATAATGATGTGCAAGTAGAGATACCGGGGTGCAAAAGAGCAAAAAGATAAATAACAATATGGGGATGAAGTAGTTGGGTGTGCTATTTACAGATTGGTTGTGTACAGGTACAGTGACTGGTAAGCTGCTCTGACAGCTGATGCTTAAAGCTAGTGAGGGAATCACTGAAGCCGATTCTAGATTTAATTTTGGATTGGAGAAACATCATCTGAGCCTGGAAGGAGAGTTTACAGTCTAACCAGACACCTAGGTATTTGCAGTTGTCCACATATTTGAAGTTCGAACCGTCCAGAGTAGTGATGCTAGCAGCAATCGGTTGAGGAGCATGCATTTAGTTTTACTAGTGTTTAAGAGCAGTTGGAGGCCACAGAAGGAGTGTTGTATGGCATTGAAGCTCATTTGGAGGTTTGTTAACATTGTGTCCAAAGAAGGGACAGATGTATACAGAATGGTGTCGTCTGTGTAGAGGTAGATCAAAGAATCACCAGCAGCCAGAGCGATATCATTACAGTTTTTTTCGATTGCTAAACGACAGTGGACACAACTGGAGTCACATGTGCAAAACTCTAACTACAGTCTGCACAGCAGCAGTTCATGTGGACCAAACTCTAGTTAGTTTTTCATTGCTTGAACACAGTTTTCAAAACTCTACACACTTATCCCATGACTTTAACCACAACCTGCACAACACTGTGGATTTACAGCACTTTGTTCAAATGCTAACACACTGCTGTCAAAACTAAACGGAATAGATTTCAGCCTTGTGCCTTTCAAACACTGCTGATTGCAATTTCTGCTGAAAGGCTAAGCAGGTGTCTTGTTTTAGAATTGTTAGTGAACACACACACATATTACAGTATATATAGGTAGAGCTCAGAAAGAATCATTTTGGAAATGGAACAAGGAAGATGGGTTCGTGGAGGGAGAAGGGTGGCAGGGAGAGGGCGGATGCGTGGAGGAAGACAAAGAGGACAAAGATCTGTTATTTCAGATGAAATAAGGGCTACACTTATAGACCATGTCGTGAACCATGGTCTCTCATTGAGAGAGGCAGGGTTGAGGGTGCAACCCAATCTGCAAAGATCCACAGTGGCATCTGTAATGCGAATTTTCCATCATGCAAACAGGTGAGAGTTACATCCTTACAGTAAATGAAAACATTACAGGAATCTATTTTGTATTGCAATTATAGAATATTTACACAGATATATATTACAGTAAGTTTGACTGTAAAATATATTTTTACAACAGGACCCAAAGGCTGCCTCCAACAGGGGGAAGAGGAAAAATATTTTCAGATGTTCAGGAAAATGCTATTGTTGACATGGTTCTTGTCAACAATGCAATAAAACTGCGGGAGATTCAAGATAGAGTGCTGGCTGATAATGATATATTTGAAAATGTTAATTCTGTCAGCACAACAACTATTGCTTGAGTCCTAAAGAAACACCAAGTTACAATGAAACAGTTATACACTGTACCGTTCGAGAGAAACAGTGAACGGGTAAAAGAGCAAAGATACCAATATGTCCAGGTAAGACGTCTGAGGTTACGTACACAGCTATACAAAATATTTACAGTAAAAAAAAACACTAGCATTTCTACAGTAAAACTGTGCACTTACTGTTTTTCAGAGAGTAATGGAGGTGGAAGCACTGGAAAGACCACATTCATTTGTATTTATCGATGAAGCTGGATTTAACCTTGCCAAAACACGGCGCAGAGGAAGGAATGTTATAGGTCAAAGGGCCACTGTGGAGGTTCCAGGCCAAAGGGGGGGAAATATCACCATGTGTGCTGCAATGGCCAATGATGGTTTATAGCTTTCCTAGAACAGCTCTATGCTCAGCTCGTGCCAGCAGAACAGGGGGAGCCAGTAAGAAACCCCCAAGTTTTTGTCATAGTTTGCAATAACGTTGCTTTTCACCACTCAGAAGCTGTCACAGATTGGTTTGCAGCACATCACAGATTTATGGTTTTGTACCTGCCTGCATATTCACCCTTCCTCAACCCAATAGAGGAGTTTTTCTCTGCCTGGAGGTGGAAAGTGTTTGGTCACCACCCACATGACCAAATGTCTCTTTTGGAAGCCATGCGTGCAGGATGTGAGGACACGAGTCCAGAGGACTGCCAGGGATGGATAAGGCACTCCAGAAGGTTCTTCCCCAGGTGCATGGCAAGAGAAAACATTAGATGTGATGTTGAAGAAAACCTGTGGCCTGATGCTAGAGAGAGGCAGGATTAGCCCCGCAATTATTTGTTCGAATTACAGTATGTACTTTTAGTTTCTACCCTTTTTTTCTCATTACTGTAATTCCGTAAATTACTACAGACTATTGAAGCAAACTGCTAATTTTCATTTACCTTAAAGAATTGTTATGTTCTAAAAATGTTAATAAATCATGTGAAAGAATGTCACTCTTTTCTTTGAAGAAAATATAACTTTGTATGAAGTCACTGAAATTGTTCAAACTGTAAAGATGAAAAGTTAGTATTTTCTGTATTGGTGTTTGATGCTAGTGTTTTTACTCTCAGTGTGTTCTGAGTGACAGTGTGTGTTATCTCAGTGAGGGTTGTGCATAGTGTTTGGCTGCACTGAGCGTGTTTTAAGCCATGTGTTAAGAGTTGTGTTGCTTGGAATGAGTTTTGCAGGTGATGTGAACTGTTTAGCTCAGGTGACTGTTGGTATTGCAGACTGTAGTTAGAGTTTTGCACATGTGACTCCAGTTGTGCCCACTGTCGTTTAGCAATTGAAAAAAACTGTAATATATACAGAGAAAAGAGTCAGCCCGAGAATTGAACGCTGTGGCACCCCCTAGAGACTGGCAGAGGTCCGGACAACAGGCCCTCCGATTTGACACTATCTGAGAAGTAGTTGGGCAAGTTGCTGCAGGTGGTGCAGAGCTGTTGGCTGGGGTAGCCAGGTGGAAAGCATGGCCAGCCATAGAAAAATGCTTATTGAAGTTTTTATCGTAGATTTATCGGTGGTGACAGTATTTGCTAGTGCTCTTAATCTCCATGGACTTTACGGTGTCCCAAAACCTTTTGGAACTAGTGCTACAGGATGCAAATTTCTGTTTGAAAAATCTAGCCTTAGCTTTCCTAACTGTCTGTGTATATTGGTTTCTGACTTCCCTGAAAATGTGCATATCGTTTGGGCTATTCAATGCTAATGCAGAAGGCCACAGGATGTTTTTGTGCTGGTCAAGGGCAGTCAAGTCTGGGGTGAAACAAGGGCTATATCTGTTCTTAGTTCTACATTTTTTGAATGGGGAATCTTATTTAAGATTGTGAGGAAAGCACTTTTAAAGAGCAACCAGGCATCCTGTAGGATGGCCGGGGCATTATTAAGCATATCCCAGTTTAGATCACCTAACAGTACAAACTCTGAAGATAGGGGGCAATCAATTCACATATGCTGTCCATGGCACAGCTGGGGGCTGAGGGGGGTCTATAACTAGTGACAACGGTGAGAGACTTGTTTCTGGAAAGGTGGATTTTTGAAAGTAGAAGCTTGAATTGTTTGGGCACAGACCTGGATAGTATGACAAAACTCTGCAGGCTATCTCTGCATTAGATTGCAACTCCGTTCCCTTTGGCAGTTCTATCTTGTCGGAAAATGTTGTAGTTGGGGATGGACATTTCTGGATTTTTGGTGGCCTTCCTTAAGCCAGGATTTGGGCGTGGAAGAATAGATTCAAGGCATAATGTACAGACAAGGGTATGGTAGAATGTGAGTACAGTGGAGGTAAACATAGGCATTGAGTGACGATGAGAGAGGTTTTGTCTCTAGAGGCACTAGTTAAGCCAGTTGAGGTCACGGCATATGTGGGGGGTGGGACAAAAGGGCTATCTAAGGCATATTGGACAGGTCTAGGGGCTCTACAGTGAAATAAGACAATAATAACTAACCAAAACAGCAATAGACAAGGCATATTTACATTAGAGAGAGGCATGTGTAGCCGACTGATCATAGGGTCCAATGAGTAGCAATAGGTAAGTCAGGGAGCCGTTCAGTGGTCGCTACTACGCTAGGCGAGCTGGAGACATGGCAATTCAGACAGCTAGCGGGACGGGACTAGCAGATGGGCCTTCGGCGACGTCGCAACAGAAGAGCCTGTTGAAACCACCTCGGATGATTACGTCGGCAGACCAGTCATGATGGATCGGTGGGGCTCTGTGTCAGCAGTAAAGGGTCCAGGCCAATTGGCAAAAGAGTTATTGTAGCCCAAGAATTAGCTGGTGGACCACTTCGGCTAGCCGGGAGATGGGCCTAGCTCGAGGCTAGCTCAAGGCTAACTGGTGCTTTCTTCGGGACAGAGACGTTAGCCAGGAGTAGCCACTTGGATTGCAGCTAGCAAGAAAGGTTCGGAGCTTGCGATAGGAATCCGGAGATGTGGTCGAGAAAAAGCAGTCTGATGTGCTCTGGATTGATATTGGGCTCTGCAGAAAGGCAGGTATTGACCGAGCTGAGGCTGGCTGGTGTCCGAGTTAACAGCAAAGTCCGCGGGCAGTGGCTAACTGACTTCTAGCTAGTAGCTAGTTAGCTGGCTAGCTGCTGATGGAGGTTCGGGTTCTAAAGTGTAAAAAATAGCAGATCCATACAGCATTGGGTGAGGCGGGTTGCAGGAGAGTATATTCAGTCCGTAGATGGAAAGTGAGATTAAAATATATACAAAATATATATGGAAAAAAAAACAGAGGAAAACGATATTTACACGGGACAGGACAGGACGGGACAAGACAAAACACACATCCGACTGCTACGCCATCCTGGATTAAGTTAGGGTGTCTCCTTGTCTTGTCTTTCCCTGGAACTGGTGCTTCTCTGGCTCTGTTTACACAAGCAGCCCAAAGTTGATCTTCTGTCCAATTATTGGTATTTTGACCAAGTTGATCCGTTGTCTTATACCTATACGGTACAGTGCAGCATCAAGGCAGAGTATCATTGTTTTGCGATATCAGATTTGAGTGTAATTTACATGGGATTTAATCACATTTTCTGGTGTATTTTTCCATTTTGTGCTCACCAGTCTGCCAAGCTTCGGTATGTATGCTTCTCACTCACTCTCTCGTTCAATGTCACAGGAAATGTTCAAACCTGGGACACACGCTGGTCAGTTTCCTGTGTATTGTGTACAGGGCCTTGACTCTAGCATTGATATTACTGAGGTAGATGGCTCTTGACCCACTTCCTCTGTGCTTAGGTCTTGGCTATTGTTGAGCACAGCGTAAATGACACCAAAGTGCAGATTTAGAAAATATATGATTGCTCATCAAGGTCTCTAGATTATTTACTGTAAAAGGCAAAGCTTTGCTCGAGTTTGCCCAGCATTTCAGCCTGGATGGCCAGAACACAACATATTGTTATCCACCCCTATTTATACAATGCAAATAAAACACCATGTATATTCTGTCTCTGTAATGCTATTACTAACATAACCTGCACATTGCAAACATCCTCGACATACTTCATCAGGCTCATATCCGCGGAGGCATTTCCCCCGAGTACCAAGCCACCCCCAACCCACCCCACCCCTCACCCTAGGGTTTCTCAACCAAAAGGTGCTTCCTGTTGCAGTGAGTCAGGCAACCAGTGGCTTGTAGCTTGTAGCCACCACAGAGAGCCACAGACTCTGTCTTAAATGGCACACTATTCCCTACATAGTACACGACTTTTGACCAGACCCCTATGGGACCTAGTCAAATGTAGTGCGCTATATAGGGAATAGGTTGCTGCGACCTCACTGCCCTTCCGGTAGCACTCAGTGAATCACCAACTGACACACGGACACACCGGGGCCAAGATGTCAGGTGAAGTTACATCAGACCCCCGGCTCAGAACCCCGTCTCGCTCTCACCGCTGCCGCTGAACGAACAGGTAATCAGCCACAAACCTGATTGCTCACTTCAGCCGTTATGCAGTGACCAGACGCTTCAAATTACACCGTCGGATCTACTCCCTGTCAGCCAGGAGGTGGAGGGCTACCTGGCTCCCTCCCTCCTCCCTCCACTGGTCTCTGCCCTCCGGTCTCCCTTTTGCACAGAGTGTGAAAGTCAAATCTCTCTTAAGTGCTTAAAACGTCTGTAGCAGCAGATCACATTGTGTCATGGTGTTCATTACTGCTTCCCAGCTAAGAACACTGTTAAACACACCAACGTGTACAGCAACATTAGACCCCAGGAGTGACATTACCTGTGTTTACATTATTCTTATTCTTATGCATTCGCTCCCTCGTTTTCTTCCTCATTTATGTGATATAGCATATAAGGTACACTAAACAGTGCACTCTGGATGGATCCTCAATGATGTGGTCCACTGCCCGGGCTCCCTGTGTTTGCATGTGACTCATAACTGAGGAGGCTCTTCCCTTCCTGTCTTCCTCTATGTGTCCAGGGACACTTCACAATATGCAGCCTAATTTGTTAGCAGCAATAGGGGCCTCACTCTGCGGTCTCCTCTGTGCTTCCCAGTGATGTTTGGAGGACGGGCGCGTCTTGATTTGAGCTCTCTAAGTAGTCCCTTCCTTTCCTCTGACTGTCAGATATGTTGCTGCTTCCCCCATGTCCTGGTGCACATATTGCCTGGCCCTTTACCCCAAACACAACACAGCCTGCGTGGCAAGGCGGAGGCCTCAAACAGTTCCCAAGGAGTGACAAACGTTTTTTTTTTTTACTGTTCTGGCTCCTCTAAACTTATCGAACTACTCATCCTCTCCAAACTTCTGCCCGGTCTGTCAGAGAGAGAGAGAGAGAGAGAGAGAGAGAGAGAGAGAGAGAGAGAGAGAGAAGCAGGCAGCTCGGAGAGAGAGTGCAGCATGGTTGAATAACAGGGCTAACTAGTAATGCTGGAGTCTCGTGGACAATGTTGTGGATGGAAAGAAGCCGGGTTGGTGTCGTCAGCAAGTCTTTCGACATTTGTTTTGTTCTATCTTTCACGAATCCAGACATTTTTCAGTTGGATTGATATTTTTTAAACTGTTTAATGGAAACTAAAAGGCAAGGATCTGGGATATTTCCTGCTGTTGAATGGTAATTAATGATGTATAATTATTGATTCTGGAAGACCTCGGAATTGTGGCTTTTGAAGAAAAACATGTTAAGAAGACTGCATGAAGATGTCAAACAGTGCTTCACCTCCATCCATCGCTCCATCCCCCATTCCCTCCCTCCAAACTTTTGCTGTGTGATGCCTTGTAATTCTGAGGTGTCTGTGTGGAGCGATTAGGTGGTGAAACGCCGCGGGGCGCCGTAGTGCCATGGTAAAGGTGTAAAACACCGGAGGGGGTCGTGTGAGAGGTGGGCTTGGGGGCGGCGCTCCGTCAAGCAGACATGTTTTATTTGACATTATCTCCGCCTTTCTCATGGGGCTTTAGCTCCAAAGTTCCATCAGCTTTTTGTCACGGGGAAATTACGGGAGTGTCACCCCTCTCGTCGCTGCTCATTCAGGAGTGATCCTCAATTTGAACGAGGTACATTTTCATGCAAATACAGTGCCACAATTTCCATCTCTCCTCTAATAGCTTCTTACAAATGATGTGCCATTACAACGAGCTTTATTTAAACAAATTTAATACGTCTTTAATCAAGCCCGGGAACGTTTTCAAAGGTCACACACCAAATCAGGCTAGCTGGGTATATAACCTATGAGAGTGTTAGCTTAAGGGGGGAAGGAGAGAATTATTTCATGGACAAGTCATTTTAAGCAAATCTTTATTTCAATTTTTATTCAGTTACTACATTTTATTTCATCACACACTGCAAGAACCCCCCCCTGCTCATATATACACACGTTTTGCTTATGAAGTCATCTAGGCAGAGAAGAGATGAGCAGATGAACCTAGCTATACAAGTGACAATACAGACCGTGATCCTTTGTGGAGGGTGCACAGAGCTATGCTGTGTACATGTGTACAGCTACAGTACAGCACACAAATGAATACATTCGCACTGCTTCCCGTATTATACAGAATACCCTCCTGTCTGCTACGTAATACGTTTTGAAGTAGAAATGAACTCTCTAATATTTCTTTCAATTGACTTATTTAATGTGTGTCTGCTGACACAGTGGATGCCACAGTGGATGCTTATGCAATATCTGCGCACTCGTTTATTCATACCATGTCATTATTTCTCTTTACACATTTCTTTGTATTTTTTTTTACAAACGTTACAACATGTTGCTTTTAGTGTATTACTGTATATGTGTATCCTGCAGCAGTGAAGTGACCTCCTGAGTCTATGAACAAAGCTATTTGAATGTAAAGCACATACTGTATATCTGCATGGGCTACCCTGACAGTGCAGGCAGGATATATTTCAATATGTAATATGAATAGTAATAGTGTAATGTAAATAGTGTAGTATATTACCTCTGGAATACATGTGCTTTGACCCATAAGGTTGATTGGTCTCCTTTACTCCACCCCTGTTTTACATATGCAGGCTCGCAGCAATACAGTACCGTGCACATATTTCACTTCCAAATAATATTCGCATTTTAAGCAACAAACAAGCCCCTTTACTTTATGTAGATAGACTACTAAAACCTATTGTTCCCGATTTCCTATTCTATATAACCCAAAGGTAAATAGATTATTCTGTATTATTCATATGATTCTGCTTTGTAATTATGTGTTTGGTTGTTTACGGTTGTTTGTTAAATTGAATGTGACTCAGGATTATTTGATTTGTGTCATTTTTGTTGTGGGTAATTGGCCGGCGTGAGACATGTTTATACTGTAGTATGTGCAGTGTCTTCCAGTTAGGACGAATCAACAACGCTCGGGGTTGAGGCGTAACGTACAGTATACCTGATGCTGAGTGAAATACCTCTGAAGGTATTTTACAATACTGAATCCTTGCTAAGCTTTCTGTGTGCAGGAGCTGAGTAGCTTAATTTTTTGGTTAACCCATTCAGTGCTAATGTCTTTTCTTGGGCTGGCATTTACACAAAATGAATTGCTTGCTTAGACACAGCTAACTAAATAAAAGTCAGCAGGGGCTGATAGTATGAAAAATGGATTTTCATTACCGTTTCATTGATTCTAGTAAATAAGGGCCCGAGGCCCGCACAGCAAAGGCTGCCAAACGGTAATAATTTAATCTAAGGTGACACAGACCAAAATGTATGTGGACAAAAATCATCCCTGAATATTAAACAAGTGCCCGGAGACAAGGGGAAAAAGTGTTTGCGGGTGCATTTAAAATGTATGCAGATTGCTGTCTAACCTATTTAAAAACAGAAATTAGAGATTCTTGTCATAAATCACATTTGCTGCCATGGATATGCCTTGTTATGTTGCTGTTTAACGGGCAACCTGAAAGGTTAAAGCACTCGGTGCATTAAATTGTACAACGATAATTAATACTTTTCTTCTGGATATTTATGAATAGAAAAAAATAGAAAAGGGAGTCAGCTGAACTGTGACAACACAGTCATTTTATTTTAGCATGGTGAGGATGGAGAAATGAAACCAAATGCAAAGACCCGGGACACGTTTAAATACCACGATGAGAGTCATATTAAAAATATAACTACATTTCAGTTTTGATTATGATTAGTTTAAGGTGGGTTTGCCGTGAAATTAATAGCTTGTTCATTCCTGTAGGAATAGTTTTCTAGGAGTGTATTCATGTACTAAAGCGTCTAGATTAACATCCATCCACGTGGAGCTCACATCCATCTTACCTGTGGAACATACAGTACTTCCAGGTTAGCTAATTGGAAGTCAATAAGAGCACGACCCCTAAAGATAACAGCAAATAATCTCTGGCCTGTTACGATGGTTAGCCCTCAAGCCGGAGGACTCTCTCGGGGTGTGTGTGTGCTGTCACTAATTAGTAGCTGTTAGCAGCAGAAACTAGTGAGAACCTACTAATTTGACAAGTCTATTCCAGAGGTGTTGACCTCTTCACTAGCGCCTACAGCAATAGCGCTTAAATGAGACTTGCAGAAAGAAGTGGAAAACTACCTGGTTACATCACACACACGAACGCGCACACACACACACACACACACACACACACACACACACACACACACACACACACACACACACACACACACACACACACACACACACACACACACACACACACACACACACACAGACACACACACACAGACACACACACACACAGACACACACACACACACACACACACGCGCGCGCACACGCATCATCCATATATCAGGTTCACCTCTCTATCCTACTCCGGTAGCAGTAACACCCAGAGAGGCCTTGTGAATGCTAGCTAACAGTGGCTCTCCACTACATTCCAGCGTCCCACATGGCAACCTATTCCCTACCTAGTGCACTACTTTTGAACCGAGTCCTATGGGCCCTGGTCCAAAGTAGCGCACTCTATAGGGAGTACGGTGCCATTTGGGACGCAGGCCAGCCTGTTGTGTAAACAAAGGGTCATCTCCAAAGCCACAGCTCTACTCTCTATATGAGTTAAAGGGGACTTGACAAGTGTCCGCGCCCATTACGCCGCACTTCTTTATTTACCGACTTGTGCTCCAGTGGTTTTAATGCACGCCTCAGCCTCACTCAGATTAACATGTCAGGATACTGTAGGCCATTGAACAGAGACGAGATAATGACCTCTCACCACCACAAACACACCATGGACGCATCTCAAATGGCACACTATTGCCTATATAGTGCGCTGGTTAGGACCAGGGCCCATAGGTCTCTGGTCAAATTAGTGCACCACGTGGCAAATAGGGTGCAATTTGGGACACCCCAACGAGCTGGGATGTACAGTACTCCCTGAACCATGCTGGAGGTTTCACTACAGTACGTAAAGGTACAATCTAACAACCATGCCTTCAGATGAGGGATTATTATGGGATTCATGCGTGGTTCTGATGTTGTTATGGGAGGGAAGAACGTGGTGATGGTGATGTGTGTGTGTCTGTGGGTTCACGCATCTTGTGTTTCCCATTGCTCCAACAATCTCACAGCTCACGTAGCATTTACAAAAATGAATGTGACAGTTTTTTCCACATCCACATTTTTGTGTAGTTCTCGCATATTGCACGTTAAACTAGATATTCACTTCAATACCCAGATAGAAGCTCCCCTGACCATGTTGGTTAAACTGTTGGTTTAGCAGGCAGAAAGAGGAGAGGGGAGATACATAGTTAAACCAATGAGGGCTTTGATGCTTGACGTCTGAGCAATGTCCCAGTGAACCGTCAAAGCACTCACTCACTCTAACACGGTTTTCCACCATTTCCCCACCATATCCGTTTACGTGAGTGACCTTTCCCTGAATTTACTGATGTCCAACGACCGCCGCGCCACGCTGTATCATTTTAATTAGGCTTCTTATTCATTCTCCCGAATACCACATTTTCAGCCCCATCCCGAGTGACTATGATGCCTCCCCCTTGCCGGGAAAACAAAAAACGCACAACAATCCCGGTGTTGTTAGAAGTATAACTATGGAAATATTACAATGTCTGTATCTGAGCGGTCCCAGGTCTAATCCACCACCTATGATGAGGAAGAAATCTAGCCAGAGTCATCAGCGTTAATCCAAAACACACACAGTGTGCTGGCTCCCATACTTCTGGATTAAACCACTCAGGAGGGTTACGGGTTTATAGCCCCCCCCCCCCCCCCCCCCCCAAAAAAAAAAGAAACACCTGGTATTTTGTTTCTCTTGGTACTTTTTCTCCTCATTCATCCCTAATTTTTCTCTCTCTCTTTCAGGTTTTTACTTGATGTTGCCATTTATCTATTGTTGGTATTTTTGAGCTCAATTTGTTAAGCAGTTATGCTGCCAGTAATTCTATGATCATGGTATTGTCTGGATGGTTTCAGACTGGCTTCGTGTATACTATAGAGAGTAAATTACTGAGTAAACTACTGAGTAAACTACTGTAGTCTCCCCCAAGCAGAACTTGCAGCATTATAACACACTGGGTGACCGACCCCCCCCCCCCCCCCCCCCCCCCCACCAAATGCTTTGTATAATCAAGCAGTTTTGTCATTTCAGCACAATATAAACTATAACCATGTTCTTAGGTGTTGGGAGAAAATTAAGAACAGGTAAGGTCCTTACTTTCATGATATAGTAGTGAACTGTACAGTACATATATGACTAAAAGCCCTTAAACCCATTGTGAAGGGGCCACGTTTCACATTCAGGTCACATTTTCGTTATTTGTTAAAAGCGATGTCTTTCGCGAAGTGCATTCCAAAGACAGTACAATATTTGGTGATTATCGGAACAATTAACAAAGAATAACCACAGTGCTAAATGTTTCTTGTTTCAGCTAACAGAGATAGCCCCTGGCCATGCTTGAATTATTCCTATTAGACATTAAGTCATTACCTAGCGGTATTCCGTTTTTCATCAAGCACCGGAAATAACCTTTTAGGCTTCTAAATGAACTCAATGCTGGAGTTGACATGTGTGGACATTACATTTGCCTTTAGCTGTTTCAATAGACCATCTGAGATCTATTCTTCGCCATGCAGTTATTTCTACCTCTTGATCCAGATACACAGTGTTGCCAAGTATTTGTGCTAGTTTGTATCATTGCCATACACGTATTTACTCCTCATTTTCAGTGTAGGCTAGTCGTTACAACAATCGCTCACCTTCCTCAAAACAGAAATGGAAACATCTTCGTCAGCTTTATTTCTTACTTACCAATCACATTGCACATATCCTTACCAAGAAATCCCCAAATAATTTGGCTCACCTCTTCCCTTTCTGTTTCTGATCAAACTGTAATCTTTGAGAAACTCACAGGATAACAGTGTGGCTTGAATACCGACACAAATCTGAGGTATCATAGTTTGCAATTGTTCTATGCATTCCTGGGCAATTATATAGGAACTCACTCCATAGAGACTAGCTGCAGTAGTATTGGTAACATTCCATGTACAATAAGAGTTGTACGGTTTTATACTTGACTTAGAAAGCTTCATTGTGACTCATGACCTAGAAAATCTGGGGCTTGCACACGAGCCAAAGAGAAGGCAAAGGCAAACTATGCTGTTTCATCTGTGAGCGATTCAAAAGATCTGCGTAGCAAAAATGTTAATATAATTTTTCATGTACATATTAAAACTGCACCCGCAAATCCCATCTCTTCTGCATCATTTTTTTTTCCTACTCCAAGGTTATAATTAATTGACTTGCTTGTGCTTCAAACATTTGTTTTTTCTGTCATCAGGCTGTTTGCTCTAATCGTTAAACAGTCGACGAAGGCCAGTGAAGGAAAGTACTTTATCACAGTGAGAAGAAGGTGATGCATTTCAGTGGCAAAATCTAACAGTGTGCCGAAATATCCCTTGTTTGAGACCTTCATCAGTAGGCCATGCATAAAACCTCTTTGATTCCACAACAGAGCCAGTAGTTTTATCAGCTGTCAGTGGTGAGATTTGACACTGTAAAATATAAAGCTCTTTTCATGGTTTACACTAGAGCAAACATGCCTTCAAATGTTATCTTGGTAGTCTTTTTATCCAGCCATGTTGTGCTTAATCTGAGACAAATAGCTATCTGAGTTCCCAGTAATGGTCCTTACAGTCATTGTATCATTCCAAGAAACGTGCCATCCATGCCATCACATGCTCTTGGTGTTGATTGGCAGCCTCTATCTTGCTTGATTGGTTGAAACATCTGATATGCTTGAGCTTGCCTTCAGGGATGTTACGGTGCCTCTCGCTTGGAGTTCATGGAGCCTTCTTGAGGTGTACAGATTCATTGTCTTAGAGCTAAGGTCTAATCATCTTGTCGAACATACCTTATCCAAATGCACAGTTGCAACGTTGCGTTATGGTAACAGCAGGCATCATGGGCTCATGTCTTACAGTTTCAGGAGGGGGGTCTTGCGTGCCTCTGTGATTGATGCGTGTAATTCAGCAGTGGTGAACAAGTGCATCTACCCTTCGCTTTAGGAAGTGCTGAGCACCTTTCATGGGACAGATGTGAGTAACCAGAGGGAAAAGAGCTGAGCATTTTCTGCCTGTTCTGTCCAACCTGCCGTGTCCCTCAGCATCTGTTCTCCATTATCCCTCTGCCTGCCCCGACCGGCTCTCTCTCATAATTGTTACATCTGACATCAGTCAAAGACCGGCGGCTTTTGCTACAGCTGTAGGTGTAATGTGAATAACGTGAAGTTAAGCAAGACAAGGTGGAGGCATATTAAGACCTTTTTTAAGGAACTCTAGGTGTAATGTGAAGTTACGCAAGACAAGGACTGGGAGGCGCATGATTACTTTTCAGAGTTAATCGTGACACATTCATTAGAAAATGTGTTCTTTGCTACTTTGGTCCTTTGCCTGCATACTTCTTTGCTCTTGTGTTTGACAGGGACTCATCCCCTGTTGAGGCCTCCGAAGCCTTTACTTAATCACGTTCGCTCGCCCCATGTGAGAGCTGCGGCAGCAGTGATTTAGTCGCCAAAGGGCCGGCTGCACACTTGTAGACCATGAGAATGGTCTCTGTTGTTGCTCCTTGTGGTCGAGAACTCGTTCTAATCACAGAGCTACACTTTTTGGATGGATGGTATCATATTTATACAGATGTTGTTGGCCAAGTGACCCTCGGAACACGGAAGTATTTCTCGAAAGCTCAGGGCCTGGGGAAGCAGGTGTACGCCTTAGACTTTGCGAGGTGCTCAATTTGAAGATGTTCAAATTATTGCGAGCAAGTGAACACCCATGCATAGTCCTGTTTTTGTCCAAACGCAGTGGTACTTCCTCTTTTCAATGACAACTGAGTATCAACTGTCTGAATACATAACTCCCTCGGAACCAATCAGGTGGAAAGGTATAGCAGTTATTGTAAACACTTTATACACATTAGAGACCATCAAATGCCGGGAACCCTGTGAAACGTTTCTAAACAAATTTAGAAGTTGGTTTTCCATACACAGATTAAGCCTAGTCCTAGACTAAAATGATGTTCAAAGGAGATTCTCCATTGAAAGTGTTACTTAGTCCAAGACTATATTTAATCTGTGTCCTGGAAACCAGCCCTATGTGATTGAAATGGGATGTTCTAAATTCTAATGCTTCATTACCTAAGCCACTGGTCACAAATGAATCACCTTCGAGAGCTTTATAAAGAAACACAACAAGATTTTGGTTCATTATTCATAAATTAGTGATGGATGTTTGAAAAGGTACCATTCATCACAGGTTTCTCCAATTATGCTGAGTTAGTAAAAGGTCAATTTCTGTCATGCTTTTTTTTCTCCAGGAGAATGGAGAAAGCAGAACCGAGGAATAGCTTCCCTTTGGATGATTAGCTCATTATCATAGCGATAATGTTTAAAAGGCTCTTATAAACACAGTGAGATATGATTGAAGATGGCCATGTCTACAAAAAAAGATTCCCCTTTGTTTGACGAACACAGGGATGGTGTTGGGCGTTTGAACCATTTTGGACAGTAAAAGTACACACACACACACACACACCATGAAGGTAATTGTGAGATGATCGGCCCAGCTAGGCAACGAACTGTTTTCAAAACATATTCCATTTATTTGTCTTAAGCCATTTCTGGCGCTTAACTTTCCAAATGGCTGTCTCCAGTTTCTCCTCAGCTCGTCTGAGACGGTGCAGGGCTGCGCGGTTGAGGGTTCGAAGCCGTAGCAGGTCATTCTGAGTAGCCAACAGGCAAAGAGAAAGAGAGGGGATATGGTGAGAGACACAGCGAGAGGGAGGGAGAGAGTGAGAGAGAGAGAGAGAATGAGCAAGCGATCTGAGAGTGAGAGAGATAAAGAGAAAAAAGGAAGAAAAATACTCGTCTTTTGAAGGTTCCCCACAGCTGTTGAAACACTGGCCTGTGGCTGTGAGGAAACCAACTTCAAACAGCTGCTTCAGGTGACTGAACACCTTGAGTTCCATTCATCAAGAGCTGTTTACTCTGGCTGACAGGCCCAACCCACCGAGGAATTGACTTCGCAAAGCAAGATGGATGCCCTACACACGTCTGTGAGAACCGACCAACCACAGACGGTCAAAGCCAAGGCAATCCCAAGAGTTGGCGTCTGGTCAAATGGAGTCTTACGCCGTGCCTCAAATGGCACCCTATTCCCTATATTGTGCACTACTTTTGTCCAGAGCCCTGGTCAAAAGTAGAGCACTAAATAGGGAATGGGGTACCATTTGGAAGGCAGATTCACAATGTATTCTTACTTGGTGGTGAGTGGTTGGGGTTGGCCACGGACCTGTTTGATCCTCCCAGATAAAATAAATAAATATTGGATTTACAGAGCCTTACTTTATTATCAGAACGGGTTGCTGAAATAATTTCCACCCAACCTGATTGGGATTGGAGCGCTCCCAAACGTTCAGAAATGTGGTGGTCCATGACACTAGCTGCTTCCTCCTTGATCTGTAGAACGTCAAGGCTCTGATGCTCCTCCGAGCAGTGATGTCATGGCAGTACCATATTCCAAATCCATGTGAGACAACTCTCCCACCTCACCAAGAAGTTCAAAGTTCAAAGGTTTTAGGGCAGGTCTAAGGACGGCCGACATGGTTAGATCTAATCCAGTAATATCAATGGGTTGGGCGGTGTGTAGCAAGCTAGCCTCAGGGGCTGGCTGTTAGCGGGGACATTTGTTTCTAAAATCCCCCCCATCTTCCCTTTGCCGTGTTCCTCCTGAGCACAGATAAGCCAACACTTCCTCTCTTTTGTTTGTTTTCTTAAAGGGTTTAGTGGTCGGCTTTATAATGGTCAGTACAAAGCCTCTGGCTCTAGTAAGTCAAGAGCACAGGATGAATATGAGTATATGAAAACTTCACTGATACCTCCTTAAAATACAATGAGGAGGACCGTTCGTTAACGTCGTAGCCAGGATGTGAATACTTATCAGGGTATCTGATTACACACCACTTAACGTACTATGCCTAATGACGGCCAATTCCCACGACAAATATTTACCAACTGAATATGATAGAATAATTAAAATACCGTGAAGTAAACCTATCCAAACGAATGTCGTATTAATAATAGCATGACTAAAAACAAATAAGGAACTCTGAAGTACCTGCAGCAATGGATCATTCGGAATAACCTGCTATAACTCAGGATGATAATCCCGTGTCCATGCGGTTTGTTGAGGAAAATAACAGGTTGTAAGAGCCTCCGCTCACCGCCCCCCCAGGCGCTCTCCCACATGTTTAACCCTATCATCTACATCTGTGATAACACAGGGTCATTTGTTATGATTACGTTCCCTTTATCTCCATCCTGTATCTCATTTCCACAACATCCTCGGCGCTACCTTCCCTTGTGCCGGGTGTTTTTGCTCGCTGCGTCGTCGTAGTAAACTCCCGCCTGGGGAGTTGCTCCGCTGCTTTAACTCATCGCCGGATACCGCCGTGGAAGATCTGACGACCTGTAACAGAAGCGGGCTACTGAGCGTTGCTTTTGTTTGTTCCTCACAGACACATGGAAGTGGCCCCAAAACAACATGGGGTTTATAGGAACCGTGGGATATGAGAGAGCGTCATTAGAAGGTCAACGTGAGAAGAACGAAGTAGAGGTTTACTGTAGGTGTATGTTGAAAACACTGTACTGTCGACCTCAAAAAGGTACAAAACACAAAGGTATTATTCATTTGGGATATAAATACATATACAACCAACATGTTCTGATACATATACAATAGACTGACCGCCCTCTGAGGTCAGCGTCCCATCAAGTGAGTGGACACAGCCACAGTTGTCTGATCCATTAGGAAAATGTGTAGACGGTCACTCTCCTCCCGGTCACTTCTCCGTGATGCCTGCCTGTGTCTGGGGTCTGCTTATTAATTCAATATTTTGTCATAAAGAGTAATGGCACATCACAGAGCAAAAAATGGATTTTGATTTTGGTGGGTGCATTATGTGTCAACTTAAATAAGGGGCTGGCAAGTTGTTCCTCCAACGCTAACAAACTGTGCATGCAATGCGTGTTGGTTAGAAACAGACAAACGCCTTTCAGCTTCAAATAAAGAGAATTGAGAATTTGTTGACATTTTACTTTGTTCTCGGACTAATCTAACCTGTCAAACGTGTTAAGCTTGACGTATTCAAGGGTAGTCTTTTTCATTGCCAAGTAAAAGCACATCATTTTGGAAGGAATTGAGTTTATCTATGTTAAACATTTTCCCAGCTCTGACATAATAAAGGAGAATGAGTTCCAGATGATCCGACCACACATACCACACACACACACACACACACACACACAACACACACACACAGAATTCCCTGCCTCGCTGTATCTCATTTAGTTACCTATCTTGAATGAGAAGGATTCTAGATGACTTTGTTTCTCCACATGCCTTTAGTCTGAGAGCTTAATAGTCATCTTGACATCATTTTGTGCGTGTTTGTTGTCAATACCTAATGCGTTTGAGATAATGATGGCAACCTCAGATTGGCAGGGGATTATCTTACCTTTGGAATATTGCTTTTACCATATCCTTACGAGTTTCATTCTAAAAATAGATGATCGTATTAAAGCGTACGCATCGTTTAGTGACAAGGTTGAAAAACAACCTATATTGCTTTCAATGTTTGTTTAATTTGTAACCTATAGAATACTGGAGCTCTTTTCACTGGTATCATATACAGATGAATAGGGCAGGGGGCTCGGGAGTCTGAGTACAGCTCAATGCAATACTACAATTGAAAGAATGATCTGTATCACATTCACATTGCAGGGAGACAGCAGACTGATGTAGATCTCCCCCTGTCTCCATGCAGACCCCACAATGTCCTCTCCGCGCACACACACACACACATCCCTCTGAGTTTGGGGACCCAGCCAATCGAGGTGGTCCAAACCAGCGTACGTGTGTCACAGCCGTCTTGTTCCTTTATTTTTGTTGTTGTTGTTGCTGTTACACCTGATAAGATTCTCCGGAACATCCTCATTACAGCTTCTGGTTAACAAACTTTAGCGAGCGATCATTTCCGAAATATCTAGGACCCTTGTTCACAAAGCATCTTAGAGTAGGAGTGCTGATTCTAGAAGTGCTTTTTTAGATCATATTGAATACAATTATATGGTCCAAACCAACGCCTCAAGTGTGTGTCTCTGTGTGTGACTGACCTGCAAGAGCTTTCTTGTTCCTGGGTCCTGGCACCAACACACACACACACACTCCCACCCACACGCACATACAAAGGAAAGAAGCCCAAGCTCCGCTTCCCCCACCCCCCACCCTTTCCCCCACTTCCCTCCTCCAGAACCTTCCGCAGACAGTTTCCCCAAAAGCTCTCCCCGCTCCCCCCTCCTCATCATTAAAATCCTGCCTTGGGATAGCTGGTGGGCTGCAGCCACTCCCGGCTGCAGTAACAGAGGGGTGTGGGGCTCTCTGCTCTCCTGCTGTGCCTCGGCTGCAGACTGATGCTCTGGTGTGTAAATATTGTTTCTCATCAGAGCTCGCTATGTGTATTCCAAATGTCTTTCACTCACAAGGAAGTCATTGCAGTACTTCGACCAACACACAAGTTAACTTTCTACTTTTGTAGATCGACCCTTTCAAAAAGTTGTTGTTTTGTGAGAAGTTCAAATTATCTGAGTCCATTTTACTGTTTGTAAGACTTTTGCTTTGTGTGTGTTTGGATAAATGAATATGGGTCTCTGTGTGTGCGTGTGTGTCTGTGTACGTGCGTGAGTGTGTGTGTGTGTGTGTGTGGCTGCATGAGCGTCTCTTGCGTGCCTGTGTGCTTGCAGAGTAGCGATCCCTGGTCTGCAGTGTGCTGGCGGGATGTGATTGAAAATGATTGATGCAGACAGAATGGGGAGAATCCCAGACTGTCACAAGATAAACGAGTCGAGTGTGCGGGAGGTGAACCACAGCTGACTCTGCAGAGGTGGAATCAAAGAGTGAGTAACCTCTGACAACACACGCTCTGCTGCACTGACCAGACCACTGCCGATCCATACCACTCACACACCTACCCTCTCCTGTCAGGGATATGGACACACACACACACACACACACACACACACTTACAATGCAATTTTATTACACCTTTAGAAAAACCACCTACTGTGAAACACATTTGTTTGGTATTCTCACTGTCTAGCCTGCATGTCATATTGATGTTCTACATTTTGACACTTCTGTATACAGTTGCACACGGATGTATCTGTCTGGACATTGAAGTATCCCATTTAAGGGGAAGCGAAAGCGAATGGTTAAAAAAATGTGAAACTCCTAAACCAGCTCCCATCGGCTAGAATAACATATTGAAATGTCTCACGTTGGCTGCGTTAGGTATCCTTTTACATCTTTAGAATATCTGGTCTACCTGAAAACTGAGAGATAACAGTAACACCTTCTCCTGAAATCCTCAACTGTAAACCCATTAGAATCACTTGCTGCCTAATTTGCGGTTGCACCTTCCTCATAGTACATCCTCATAGTTAGAACGTCCTCCTTCCACCGTCTGAGGACAAAACGTTAGTGAGCGATCAGTCAGGAGCATCTAGGCCCTGGTTTACAAAGCGTCTCGGAGTAGGAGTGCGTTTTAAATCCTATTGAATAGGATTCTATAAACAGGGAGATTCTATAGTACATTTAATATGGTCTAGTACCATAGGTCACGATTGTTCACGGAAATATTAAACGAGATGTTTCCTGTTATGAGGTCTTCCTACCGACGCAGGAGGAGTCCTGGCCTGGATACCGCTGACTGAAACTCTTGGAAAATGTCAACGCGTATATTTGATGAATCACTTTCAACTTTTAAAACATGTAGCGGGCAGAACATCAGGAGCTCTGATCTTCTCAACTGAACTCTGCAGCACGCTGTCATTTACAAAACATCGGATGTCTGAAGTGATAACATGCAAATTGAACCGCGCCATGCCAATGTATGTCTCTCAGAGCCGGAGCGATTAAGATGGAGTGCCACTCGCCGTATCAGAAGAGTCCGATCACATTCCAGTCACATCTATACAGATAGTGGAAGTACGACTCAAATGAAATAGTGCCCTATAGTAACAATCATATTGTGAAGTGTGTTATACTACAGCGCTCTAATCTACTAGGAACTGTGTGCGTGCGTGTATGTGTGTGTGTGTGTATTGAGCACTATGTGACAGACTACAGTAAGTATAAGCTGTTGCTGGTCATCTCTTTGTGTGTGTGTGTGTGTGTGTGTGTGAGTGTGTGTGTGCGTGTATGTACAGTATGTATGTGTGAGTGTGCGTGTGTTCGACATCTCCTTGTGTGTGTAACAGCGAGCTAGCTGTAATGCCTTGAAACATGCCCTGGAGGAATACCCCTAGGCTCACACTAAATCTAGCTTCACTTTATTGGAAATTGCAAAGAGTGTTCTCGTAGCTCTGAGCCATCAGATGGAATCTCTGCGGCCCGCCACTGATGTGTATGTGTCTAAAAACGTCAGTCTCTGAGGAACATTACTTTGATATGACTGCTTGTGTTAGTGTGTGTGTGTGTGTGTGTGTGTGTGTGTGTGTGTGTGTGTGTGTGTGTGTGTGCGTGTGTGTGTGTGTGTGTGTGTGTGTGTGTGTGTGTGTGTGTGTGTGTGTGTGTGTGTGTGTGTGTGTGTGCGTGCGTGCGTGTGTGTGTGTGCGTGTCTGTGCGTGTGTGTGTGTGTGTACTGGAGAAGTGTATAAGAGGATAAGGCAGGATAGAATGGGCACATTGGGTGTCACAACCTACCATTCTATTCATTGCTACCGTTTGTTGTAAATCCTTTCTGGTGCCTTAAGGTGCAACACACAGACCTCGCTGTACCTCAACGAATGGTACCAGGGGGTCTTCCAGAAAAATGGTGGTTGTAAAATATCACAGATATTACCAGTACACCATTTCAAAGTGTTTCCAATTGAGTGTATGTTTGTGTGTGTGTTTGTGTGCGTGTGCGCGCGCGTGTGTGTGCGTGTGTGTGTGTGTGCGTGTGTGTGTGTGTGTGTGTGTGTGGCTCATGGAGCCAAAAGTTTGAACAGCAGATGGACTGTGTCCCGTTCAGGCTCGGGGCCTATCTACAGGCCTCAGAATGTCATTAGTGACTTGGCCCAGTCACAGTGTTAGAAAGTTAAGTGATGTGATCAAAGGATCACACTCCCATCTGAAGCCACAACTGTCATACCTTTATTTTCTCTTTTCCCTCCTTTCACACAAAGCTGTGACTGTCTGGGACTTGGCCAGCCATGAGGGTCTTTCTGTGTAGTTGAGAAGAATATAAAGGGAGAGAGAGGTCCTAAAACTGACAAGAAATGACAGTCAGAAGAATAGGGATTGTGGCAAGCCCTCGCAAGGCCCAGTGTTTTTTTTGTGGTGTGTGTGTGTGTGTGTGTGTGGTTGCTTTCCACATGCAGTGAATTTGAGAGTAGTGTCTGTCCTGTGATCTGTTTCCTCTATGAGAACATGAAAACTAGTCTTGCTGGAATGAAAAGCTATCTATTCCTGTGCGCCACTATGTAATTATGAGCATATTTCGATATGTACAGGTGCTGTCCGTATCTGATATCTGAATATAAAATGTGTTTTTATTGATGCACACAATTATAATTCAGACTGTGTGAATATGTGAAGCGGGTCAGATGATGGAGACATAAATTGCGATGAGGTCTAGTTAGTCGTCGATCACATTCACAAAGGTGTTCAACCTGCAATTTCATCTGGTAGGTCTGGTTTTCAAACAACTGGTGAGATAGATTAGATATAGCAGATGGAGGTCTTTGCAGTAGAATAATAGAAATTACAGACACAGCCCTGGAGAGATGAGAAAAGCATATTTCCTGCAAATGGAATGACGAGGCTGTTTACTCCCTTTCTGCATCCCAATTGGCTCCATATTCTCTATATAATGCCCTCGTTTTGAACAGGTCCCATAGGGCTCTGTTCAAAAGTAGTGCACTACTTAAGGAATAGGGTGCCATTTGGAACCCAGAGCCTGTCACTACTCCCTTGTTTACCTAGCTAGCTGGCGGTAGGGAGAGTCTGTGACCCCAGGGCAGGTCCTTTCTAGTGTTACACAAAGGTAGCAGACAGACGAGATAGTGGTGGTGGAGGTACTCGTCAGGGGGGGCCTCCCTCTATTTGATCAATGAACTCAATTACCCTCCCTTCCTGGGGACTTTGGATGGGGCTCTTTCTCCGATGATGCATTGCATGCGCCACACCTGACACGTCTCCAAAAACCTCTTCAATAAATAAGAAGAGGAACGAGAGTGAGAGAGAGAGAGAGAGAGGGAGAAAAAGAGAGAGACAGAGACACGGAGAGAACGACTGGGCTGGAGCACCATGCACCAAAGCTTTTCTCTCTCCTCTCCCTCTCTTCTCCCGTCCGTGCTTCGTGTTCCCCCTAACAGCTCCCTCTCCACAGTGCGTCCGGGGTCCCGACTGATTTCTCTCCGCTAGGATAGCCGCTAATACATTCCCAGTGCCCATGCATTATTAATGCTTACCGCTCTCCAAGGTGGCAGTGACAAATAGGGAGCAAAATTCACTGACTAGCGGTGAATGTACTTTTTAGTCATGCTTGAGCCTTTTCCTAGTCCATACTGCCAGTGGAAGATTTCTCTTTACCTCTCTCTCTCTCTCTCTCTCTCTCTCTCTCTCCTTTAGATTTCCCTCTCTCGCCTTCACTCACTCTCGGCTGCCTCTCTTTGGTGAACTTTGCATCATAGATTTTGAAGGAGCTACCCAAACAGCTCCCTCTCTCCTCCGCCTTTCCCTCTCTCTCCCTCACTCACTCTCGGCTGCCTCCCTTTGGTGAACTTTGCATCATAGATTTTGAAGGAGCTACCCTAACAGCTCCCTCTCTCCTCCGCCTTTCCCTCTCTCTCCCTCACTCACTCTCGGCTGCCTCCCTTTGGTGAACTTTGCATCATAGATTTTGAAGGAGCTACCCTAACAGCTCCCTCTCTCCTCTGCCTTTCCCTCTCTCTCCCTCACTCATTCTCGGCTGCCTCCCTTTGGTGAACTTTGCATCGTAGATTTTTGAAGGAGCTACCCTAACAGCTCCCTCTCTCCTCCACCTTTCCCTCTCTCTCCCTCACTCACTCTCGGCTGCCTCCCTTTGGTGAACTTTGCATCGTAGATTTTTGAAGGAGCTACCCTAACAGCTCCCTCTCTCCTCCGCCTTTCCCTCTCTCTCGCTCACTCACTCTCGGCTGCCTCTCTTTGGTGGACTTTTTAAAGAATAGATTTTGAAGGAGCACTCAAACTTACCCGTGGAAAAAAACTCAGGAGTAAAGACTGTACTCCAGAGACCCTTGTGGAAGAATGGTGGAAAGGGAAAGAGAGAAGGAGAGAAAAAAAAACAGCTTTGATGTTTTAGTCTGAAAGACTTTCCCTTCTCATGGCTTCTCAATCGTCTCTCTAGTTGAGGTCTAGTTTAGCTAGATCTCAAATATGATTTAGTCCCCTTTTTTATAGCAGGAAACAATGATTTGCCGGCTGTGTGCTGCATATAAAGTCACTGTGGCGATCATGTTGGAGTGTGGTTGTGTGCGTGTGTGTGCGCGTGTGTGTGTGTGTGTGTGTGTGTGTGTGTGTGTGTGTGTGTGTGTGTGTGTGTGTGTGAGAGTGTGTATGTGTGTGCAAAGGGGAGGTGTATCAAAGAGACACTCCTACAAGCTGCATAGTTGACATCCAGCCCAGAGGGACAGGATCTGGGGACGTTAATCCAGATTCCCCTGCCTCTCTCCCCCAGTCTCAGGGTTTAAGCAGTCTCTTAGCCCTACCTGTAAGTGACAGCCTGGCCCGGGTGAGAACATGTATGAGAGGCACTCCCCTGAAATGAGTTTCGATTCACAACAAACAATCCTTAAAAAAACCTTACATGTCACCAATTTCTCGATGAGAAGACTGGTCAAAGACCTACCTTTTAGTTGGAGGACAATCATCTTCTGTACATGTACACTAACGGTTACCTACTGTACTGATTGTTTTTCTTTATTTGTACTATTTTCCAGATTGTAGAATAATAGTGAAGATGTCACAACTATGAAATAACACATCTGGAATCATGTATTAACCAAAAAGTGTTAAACAAATCTAAATATGTTTTATGTTTGAAATTCTTCAAATAGCCACCCTTTGCCTTGATCACAGCTTTGCACACTATTGGCATTCTCTCAACCAGCTTCACGAGGTAGTCACCTGGAATGCATTTCAAGTAACAGTGCTTAAAAGTTTATTTGTGGAATGTATTTTCTTCTTAATGCGTTTGAGCCAATCAGTTGTGTTGTGACAAGAAAACGATGGTATTCAGAAGATAGTCCTATTTGGTAGAAGACCAAGTCCATATTATGGCAAGAACAGCTCAAATAAGCAAAGACAAATGACAGTCCGTCATTACTTTAAGACATGAAGGTCAGTCAATACGGAACATTTCAAGAATTGTGAAAGTTTCTTCAAGTGCAGTCGCAAAAAACATCAACCTCTATGATAAAACTGGCTCTCTTGAGGACTGCCATAGGAATGGAAGACCCAGAGTTAGAGGTACCAACCTCAGAAATTGCAGCCCAAATAAATTAAAGTAACAGACACATCTCAACATCAGCTGTTCAGAGGAGACTGTGTGAATCAGGCCTTTGTGGTCGAATGTCTGCAAAGAAACCACTACTAAAGGACAATGACACAACACACCTCCAGGCTGTGTAGGGGATATTTTACCAAAAATGAGAATGATGGAGTGCTGAATCAGATGACCTGGCTTCCACAATCCCACGACCTCAACCAAATTGAGATGGTTTGGGATGAGTCAGACTGCAGAGTGAAGGAAAAACAGCCAACAAGTACTCAGCATATGTGGGAACTCCTTCAAGACTGTTGGAAACGCATTCCAGGTGAAGCTGGTAGTGATAATGCCAAGAGTGTCATCAAGGGTGGCTATTTGAAGAATCTCAAATATAAAACACATTCTGATTTGTTTAACACTTTTTTAGTTCCTACATGATCCCATATGTGTTATTTCATAGTCGTGATGTCTTCACTATTATTCTACAATGTAGAAAATAGTCCAAATAAAGAAAAACCCTTGAATGAGTAGTTGTTCTAAAACTTTTGACCGGTAGTGTGCATCTCAGTGGAACACTGACGCTTCAATTCACTTGTCTTTGTCAACGTGATGGCCTATATTTGTATGAAACACCTGACACATATCTACTTAAAGCCATTAAAATGACAAGGTACTATATTATGTTAATATAAACAGGACCTGGTGAGAAAATGTCTCTGAGTATGAAACCGTCAAACAGATTATGTATGCTTGGTAAAGGGTTAACAGTAGCACTCACACTCCTCCCCGGACTACTGTCAAGGTTTGCAGGTTTGTGTTATGTTGGTTCATGTGAATGAAGTAATTACAGAGCAGGTCGGGCCCGGTGCCGTGTAGTGATAGGAGCTCTCTGTCTACCCACAATCCCTCTTGTCTTGCTCTCTGAACGTAGAGATGCACGCCCCGTTCCACAGCTGGTCCCCAGTCGATCAATTAGAAACACGCTTTGGTAAAATAATTAGCTGACATTTGCTCGTGTTAAACAGATGTTTCCATGGCTTCTGCTGCTGAAAAGTATAGAGAAGGATCGGGGGGGGGGGGGAAATGAACTCTGTTTACGCATTTACTTACAGGAGGTGTTTCTATTGCATGTCAACGTTATACATGTCTTTATAACAATTACAAGAAGTGGGCCCTCTCATCAACCAAATATTTTGGAATGTTCATTTTGGATTTGGATCTCTCCGTAGTTTTACGGTAGGCTGCATAGTTGGCCTTTAATCATCATAGCAATGGTACTGTAGCATATCATCAAAACAGTGAAAAGGAATGGACTTTTACATGTACTGTAAGAGGCATTCCAGATGAAACAGCCCGGTGATCTGTGAAAGAAAGTTATGTTCGCCGTACAAACGGAATACATCTACGGTTCTGTGATTTGACTTTTCTTTATGTTTATTTTTGAAACACCTTTCTTTGTTTCATACAAGCAGAATCCAGATCAACAACGATTGCGCTTCGATTGATGACTTCACACACACAGAAGTATTTTCACTTGGCTACTTTTGGATGCCTTTGAAGGCTCCCGGAGTTGGAATATTGATTTTATCCCACTTACAAAAGAAGCACAAACCCGCGTTTTGGAGGGAGCCTGCATGGTTCCTACCTAATCATCAAAACCACACAGAACCTAGTCCAACAACCTTTCCCTCTGATCACCACTCGACTGACTTACTAACACCATAAATACATTCAAAAACATTCTCCTCCTAAACCTGATGTCTTCAACAGTGAAATGAAATGTGTTTTAGGGAAAGCAAGGGAGAAGGGAATAGGGGCGACAGACAGACATACGGTGCTTAATGGTAGACGGCTTGTCAGGATTAAAGCAACAGTGCTCGTAAAATCTATTCCTGATGAGGTGACTAGCCTCTTTCAGCTCCAGCGCTTTGCAGATTTGCCCACCTCCCCGTAACTCTGCGCTCTCTCGCCGTGCTTCGGTTGGCACTCTCTTAGACCCTTTGAAGTAAGAACTCTCACTTTAAATAAATGCCTCAGTGCTATCTACAAGCCCAACTTATGTTTCAGCTAAATTGGCTGATTTCATTAGTCAGGTGAAGGGCCTTTGAATTCCAGGCAAGAGTGGCTTTCAACAGCCTGCTAGCTGCCTTCCCAAATGGTGGATGGTGGTGCATGGAGGGGAAGGCTTGTCAGAGACTTGGGCAGCAGGTGCAAAAGGTTTTAACCGTTTCCAGTGCAGATGCCAGACTCACAGAGCCTCACAGGCTTTAATCCCTGAGGTATTTCATGAACTTTTTCTCTTACCCCCACTCTGATAAACTAACACTGCGTGACCATGTCAAAGTCTTCCTGGGTTGTTTAACCGCTTTGAGGTGATCAAACCCGAGAGTACTAAAATACTGCAGGAGACAATTAAATGTTTTGAGGAATGATGGATTTTGCGTTTTAAAAAAAAATACATATTGGAGTGATTTCTAAAGAGATATTAAAAATAGTTATTTATTTGATTCTGAGGTGGTTAAACGCCTTAGTAAACGTTGGGCATGCACTGCACATGGAAGGGAATGGATTTCAGATTTGAATAGCACCTTTCTCCACACTATTTCCTTTCCAGCTGCAGGCTTGTCAGAAATATTATCCCTAATTTTCCAGTGTAGCAAATAGAGGTTTCAGCGACTAGGCCTTGCTGTCTGAACAATTGGGAGAGCTGAAAATAAGCTCTCTTGCCTTGTTCCGAATTACCTTTCACCCTGTAATTCCAGAACTTGCACTGAAACAGTAAGGAAGCGGAAGAAAAAATTGTCTTGGGGCTATTTTTTTTAGCTCCAAACGTGGTGAGACAAAATGAACTCCAAAGTACTTCCCAAATGGTGCCCTACTCCCTATATAGTGCAATACTTTTGACAGAAGCCCATATGGGCCCTGGTCAACATTAGTGCACTCTAAAGATAATAGGTTGGCATTTGGGATGCAGAACAAGTTCAGGTTGAGGCTTAGTTTAGCCTGAGGTTGGTTTTCTCTGTGTAAGTGTGTTGGAGGTTCGGCGGCCTGAATTCCCCCCGTCTACGCATCCCACAGCCAATGAAGTGACAGGGCAATTTGCATTACAGCCCTGACCTGAGGAACTAGCACGACCACACACACTCTCACAGTAATGAATTTAAAAGCGTTGCCTCTTCTTTTTTCATTTAAGTCTACATGTGTGTTCTCCTATCTAACATATTACCATTTGGGATGTAGATTTTTCTGAACAAGGAGAATATTTAATAACAAAAGGACACTTTTTTCCCTTGCCCCTTTTAGTCATGTGTCAGTTTGCGTTTGTATCTTAGCTGTGAGGCCCTCGAGGCCAGGTATTGGTTAGGGACTGAACACTGTTAAAAATCAGGATTGACCTGTGACCTGGGGGCTACAACACCAAGCATAGCAACCCAAAAGTAATTGTATTGTACAGTATGTACTGTATGTACATTTCCAATGAAAGCTGCAAACAGTACAGTACAAAATGCCTGATTAAGTCTTCTTGACAAAAATGTTGGTTTCAACATATATACGTTTAAAGCAAACTTCCAGTGTCCTACCAAGAGCTGCTGAATATCTATTCATCTTCAGTACATTCCAAATGCAAGTAGCAAACAGATAAATATTCGAAATCAAAGACGGTGAGCAGCTCGCCCTCATTGACAAAGGAAATAAATGACTCTAAGGGAAAAGTGTCAGTTCCTCTTGAGCTGTCTGTCCAACCAACGACAGATCAATAGACTTCCCAAGCATAAGACATTCCCACTCCACATTCCCATCCCTGAGCCAGCCAGCCAGGCAGAGAAATAGAAGGGTCTGGAATAAAGTCAGGAGCTGAGGCACACAGGTCCATCAATGGCGTGTGACTGAAATGAAATGAGTTGTCTCTGGACACGATCGATGGCTGACATAACAGCAGTGGCGGGGCCAGTGAAAGGGAAAGTAACAGTCGAACAAGGTTTCCTAAAGTTATTACCTCCACTTCTGTCAGAAATCATGGCTTGATGCATTACATGGATTCTGTATTGTGCAGTGTGGACAAGGCAAAACACAAACAGGCCATGGGAAGGAACAGGATGATAGATGACGTTAGAATCTCAATGCTGCTATTCGCTTAGATAGATATGCTGTCTGTGACTGTTATGGACAGGCACACGAATGAAGACGCCCTGACTTGCTTTAGAAATAGAAATGTATGTAGAAAATAAACCCTGTCATCATATAAGTATTTCCACAGATTTGTATAGTGTATACAGTATGTATATATAGTGCATTCGGAATGTATTCAGACCACTTGACCTTTTTCACATTACAGTAAAATCCTCATCAATCTACACACAATACCCCATAGCAACAAAGTGAAAACAGGTTTTCTAAATGTTTGCAAATGTATTAAAAATAAAAAAATAAACACATTTACATAAGTATTCAGACCCTTTGCTATGAGACTCGAAATTGAGCTCAGCTGCATCCTGTTTCCGTTGATCATCCTTGAGATGTTTCTACAACTTGGACTCCACCTGAGGTAAATTCAATTGATTGGACATGATTTGGAAAGGCACATACCTTTCTATATAATGTCTCACAGTTGACAGTGCATGTCAGAGCAAAAACCAAGCCATGAGTTCGAAGGAATTGTTCGTGGAGCTCAGAGACAGGATTGTGTTGGGGCACACATCTGGGGAAGGGCCCCAAAACATTTCTGCAGCATTGAAGGTCCACAAGAACACAGTGGCCGCCATCATTCTTAAATGGATGAAGTTTGGAACCACCAAGAGTCTTCCTAGAGATGGCCGCCCGGCTAAACTGAGCAATTGGGGGAGAAGGGACTTGGTGAGGAAGGTGAACCAAGAACCCGATGGTCACTCTGACAGAGCTCCAGAGTTCCTCTGTGGAGATGGGAGAACCTTCCAGAAGGACAACCATCTCTACAGCACTCCAACAATCAGGCCTTTATTGTACAGTGGCCAGACGGAAGCCACTCCTCAGTAAAAGGCACATGACCACCCACTTGGAGTTTACCAAAAGGCACTTAAAAACTCTCAGACAGAGAGAAACAAGATTCTCTGGCCTGATGAAACCAAGATTGAACTCTTTGGCCTGAATGCCAAGCGTCACGTCTGGAGGAAACCTGGCACCATCCCAACGATGAACCATGGTGGTGGCAGCATCATGCTGTCTGGATGTTTTTCAGTGGCAGGGACTGGGAGACTAGTCAGGATCGAGTGAAAGATGAACGGAGCAAAGTACAGAGAGCTTCTAGATAAAAACCTGCCTCAGAGTGCTCAGGATCTCAGACTGGGGGCGAAGGTTCACTTTCGAACAGGACAGCGACCCTAACACACAGCCAAGACAACGCAGAATTGGCTTCGGGACAAGTCTCTGAATGTCCTTGAGTGGCAGAGCCAGAGCCAGGACTTGAACCCGATCGAACATCTCTGGAGATACCTGAAAATAGCTGTGCTGCGATGCTCCCCATCCAACCTGACAGAGCTTGAGAGGATCTCCAGAGAAGAATGGAAGAAACTCCCTAAATACAGGCGTGCCAAGCTTGTAGCGTCATACCCAAGAAGACTCGAGGCTGTAATCGCTATCAAAGGTGCTTCAACAAAGTACTGAGAGAAGGGTCTGAATACTTTTGTAAATGTGATATTTCCATTTTTCTTTGTAATTATGGGCTATTGTGTGTGGATTGATGAGGAAAAAAAGATTATATATATATGTGTATATATATATATACAAAATAATATCATGTCAGTAAATCAAATCTTATCAGAATATGAACGTAATGCGTTTTTAAAGTAAAATGCCCAAGGTTTTATAATACTCTTAAAAATAATACATAATGAACACCACACTATTTATTAATGGCTCTTCTAATCTTCCAAATGCAAATAGCGACATTCCTAGATGATTCTTTTCACATGTAGCTCTTCTCCCACACAGAGGTCAGGACAGGAGTAGCCAGTAGTGTGACCCGGGGACCTGTCTGTAACAACCTGTCTGTCCCTGTTACTCACAGGGCTGCACACACACTGACAGGTGCCAATCCCAGACTATATAATATTAAAGGTGTCAAAGTGATGGCTGTCGAAGGAAAAAGAAAACAAAATGCTTTAAATCATTGAAGCGAATGTAGGCAACAACATAATACGTTATTTGTGTAAGCTTACCCACTGGTCAAATCTACATTGTTTCCACGTCATTTGAATGAAATGAGGTTGAACCCATGTGGAATAGACGTTAAATTGTTAAAGATAAAAAGATATGCATATAAAGATACATTTAGTCTGTTGTATATACTGTATGGCAATTTGTTTTACGCTGTTGTGGCTCGTAATTCTTTGCTTAGTACTTCATTTAAATAGCTATGCTGCTTTCGTCTTAAACTTAGTCTCTTAAACTGTCTGTCATCCGACACCGTTCATTATTTACCCACCTGGCACTACATCATCCATTCGTAATTCATAATACTCTAGAAGAGAGACCCTTGCAATAGCATCACAGTAAATTAAGTCTCAATACCAGGATCCTCCAGAATGTAGTTACTGGACTTAATTTGTCTAAAATGGCTTGTAAATGTCTAGTGGGACTACACAAAGTATACAATATGTTTCCAACCTAGAGAACATGAAACATGAAAGCATGATGTCTCCAGCACTGTGAGGTAGGCCAGGCTACAGTAGGTAGCTTCGCTGGCACTGGCACTGTCGTCTGGGCGCTGCCATACATGCAGCAGTCTAGCTACAGATTTCCTCCCAGCGTGAGTCTCCTATCTCCATGCTGTCTGAAAAATGAGTGTTTAACCTAATGGAACTTAGGGTTGCGTCCCAAATGGCACCCTGTTCCCTTTAAAGTGCACCAATTTTTTGACCAAGGCCCAATAGGGTTCTGGTCAAAAGTAGTGCACCTTAAAGGGCACCATTTGGGACAAACACTTAACAGGAGGACTCTCCCCCACTCCCTGTTGAAATGTCCCCCAAGTGGTGGCGGCGGTGATAGTGGATGGACTTGGCATGATGGCAACAGCCATTTCAGCCTGGATTAATCCCTGTACGGTGTACAAAGGGGGAGCCTGCTGTCAGAAACAGGTGTCTGGAGCTCCGACTCCACCCCAACAAAGGGCTACAGCAGGAATCACTGTGGTCCAGCTATAAGACACTTTCCATTATGTGGCTCCACAACAGACTCCTGTCATTCATTTTTATTTTATTTAACTAGGCAATTGAGCTAAGAACAAATTCTTATTTAGAATGACAGCCTACACCGGCCAAACCCGGACAACGCTGGGCCAATTGTGTGCCTCCCAATCACAGCAGGTTGTGATATATTGCCAGGATTCGAACCAGGGTGTCTGTAGTGACGCCTCAAACATGCAGTGCCTTAGACCGCTGCGCCACTCGGGAGCTCATGTAAGGGATGGAGGCTGGGTATTGCCTGACCCTGCCAATACCTTATCTCTCTAGCTACTTGGTCTCTCTCTCTCTCTCTCTCTCTCTCTCTCTCTCTCTCTCTCTCTCTCTCTCTCTCTCTCTCTCTCTCTCTCTCTCTCTCTCTCTCTCTCTCTCTCTCTCACAAATTAATTCGATTTTACTTTGATTTTGCTAAGGGAGTTATATCAGCCAATATGTACAGTCATATGTACAGTTTTCATATTTCTTCTGCAGAAAGGCACCGACATCCATCCCGACAGTAAATCTCCCCCTCTTTTCCCTTCTTTTCGTCTCCCTTTCTCTGTGTGAGCCGAATTCCCTTCGGAGGCTGTTCCTCCTGCACACAAGAGATCAATTTGTCTTGGAGACAGGAATCTATATTTTTCTCATTGCAGGTATTGCGTCCTCCTATCCCCCTCTGTCCATCGCCCCTCCATCCCTCCCTGCTCAGACCCCCCCGCACCCATGTGAAGCTGATTCAGCTTTTAGCCCTTTCCTGCCCTGACCTTAGAGGTTTCCCCGGTTGCACTAACTGTCCTCCTGTTCTCTTCAATTTGTGGCACGTAACCACCGCCTGCCCCGCCCGACGGGGGCTCCCCGCGGCACATCTCCTAAGGTGTTCCATCACACTACAGTAAATGTGAAAAACTGATGCACTCAGAATGGCCAAAAAAAAACAACAAAAAAACTGCTTGATATCAGCAGGGGAGTGGACAGGGGCATTTATAACACATTTCTCTGTTACCGTTGTCTACCTTGCAGCTAGAGGAAGACCATAGAGGATCCCCGGTGACCCTAACCGATCAATACTACATGGGAGTTAAATTAGACCTCAAGTCAAGCACACATCTACCTTGGCTGCGATAGGTCCGGCCTAAAATCCCTTGAAAATGTTCTTTTTTCCACTAAGTTAACCAATAACTGGATGAAATGATAAGGGGGAAAAGCAGCCTGTCTTGCCTGTTTCTTACATCTTTTTATTTCTGTTCACCACAAAAGGTCCATCAGTGCAAACCGAGAGCACTGCTGTTGCTCCGGATTCCTTTTCAAATCACTTAAGCATGAATTAAATCCATAATTAACAGGAATCCTAGACGAAGCGTGACACACACGTGCGCTTATATCGTTGCATGCACACGCACACACATACTCGTGCGCACGTCCATAAAGTAATATAGAATACGCATAAACATTCTACTGAAACGGTGATATTACATTAAAAGCTGGGAAAAAAAGAGAATGGGGGGGGGGGGGGGGAGTCAGTATTTCTATTCGGTGATTTGCATAATGTGGTTAAAAATGTGTAACACACACACCGTGATACATTAGCCTTGCCAGGCAGGCGGTGCTCGACATGGCACTAACACTCAGGTGAGAGCCAGTCACACAGGCAGAGTTGGCATGCAGCCTAATTTGCAGCGTATCATCCCATCAAAATCTGCACAGGCTCAGACCCATTCCCCACACCTGCTGCACTTTATATTCCCTCTGAAGCAGAGTAGAGCAGGTAGAGTGTGTGTGTGTGTGTGTGTGTGTGTGTGTGTGTGTGTGTGTGTGTGTGTGTGTGTGTGTGTGTGTGTGTGTGTGTGTGTGTGTGTGTGTGTGTGTGTGTGTGTGTGTGCGCGCGCGTGTGTGTGTGTGTGTGTGCGTGCGCTGCCAGCTGCTCTACCTCCATTTACCTCCTCCAATTGAATTTGGGTCAGGAAATGCTTGCTCTCTTAGATCAATAGGCCATATGCACTCAACACAGCTGACACCTTACACCTGATACCCATCCAGCATCCTGATAGCTGCCATCCAACCTGCCTGGCTGGGGACCAATTACTCGCGGCACAGCTACCTGAGGGAGTTCTCTTAGTCCCCTCTCATCTGGAGCGATATCTCCTAGGATTACAGGTACTTAGACCTCATTATGTCTGCTCTATTACCTGCCAATTGCCCCGCACGCCCGGGCGGTAGCTAGCTCTCTAATGTTTGCACAACAACCAGCCTAGGCGAACCTTCGGCTTCTCTTCCTACTCAATGGCTTCTTTGTAGTGACGGCAGGGAGTCAGTCACGGTAGGTACGATTACACGCTCAGGGGGAAAGGCAATCTGAGAGTTCCGTCTGATAGACACACTTACACTGCCAGGTGAAAGGTAAGTCGATAGGTCTGACAGACTAGACAGACGTGTGCCGGATACCTTTTTCTCTGCCAGATTAGAGCCGAAGGGAGGTGAGAGGGTAATTGGTGCTGACAGATGTACCTGTGTAGGATTCCGCTGTTCACTACCTGCCAATCCTCCCCTTTACCGCCCTTCTGTTACAAATCTCAACAATTAAATCAGGGAGATTTAGGTGTTAAGAAACGGAAAAAATTCCCTTCTTCTGACTGAGGGAACCACCTGGTCTCCTCTAGCGGTAGGGGTCCCTGTAAAGTTGTCTATCTGTTACAGCCTGCAGGTTCATAGAATGGTAGACTACACTGGGAAGCAGGTAGAGGAAAGAAAGCTCTAGTTAGGAAAGAGAATGAACAATCGCACTACCTTGATCACAGGAGTCATCAAGATATGAATAAAATTTTTTTTTTACCAACATTAGTCATGTCAATTTTTGTTTGTTTGTTAATTATTTGTTACATTTATTTGACAGGGACAGTACTCATCCTCTTACACCTCCCAACCAACCACAAACACCTGGCCTGGATACCAAAATAGAAGATGAGCGTTGGTAGCTAGCTAACAATGATTAGTAATTTTACCAGCACCAGGAGAGGAAACCACACAACCACAACCACCACCTGATTTCCATATTCCGCTCTACCTTCCTCCTCTCCCCTCCCCTTCTCTCCAGCCTCCTCTCCCTTTTCACTATCAATAGCCAGGCACCTGCTTCCTGCCACCACCACACAAAGAGAAGCTAGGCCCTCGGTGGCCGCCTGCACCTGTAAGTGCTTATGCATGACGTACCCATGTTACCGACCCGCCATTTCTGAGCTTCAAGAGCCGGCCATTAACCTCTTAACAGGACACCACTGTTGTTGCCGTCGGAGGCTTCCGGATGGGACACTTTCCAAGTCAGGGAAAGCGTTTCCAAACACCGAGGCAGAGCGGAGAACACGTTCAGGAACCAGCACCTCCGGTGTTAGCCAATAGCTGTGTGTCAGTGCTTTCAGCTTCCGCCAGCAGTTCAATGGAAATGTGAGAGGCGGTGCAGTGAGTGTAGGGTGTGTTGTAGTACAGTCAAGGATGGAAGGACAGGTGATTAATACCAATGCAATGTTTCCCTGTTTACGGGAAAGTGGTATTGATTTGATTTAGGAGGGGGAAAGGTTAGTCTTTCCAGCCACTGGTTTTAGGTCAGCTGTGTGTGTGCGTGTGTGTGTGCGTGCGTGTGTGTGTGTGTGTGTGTGTATGTGTGGGAGGGTGATGTGGGTAGTAATGACACCTCACTAGGGGGAGGTGGGGAACTGGTCAAGCAGGAAATAGAGACATTCTCTGGCTGGTTGCTGAGTGACGTTAGGCCTAATGCCGGCGTGGAGTGGAGTGGACTTTTCAACGACGATCAGATGTGACATAGTCTGACACTCACTGCTCCGTTAAACCACCTCAGCTGACAAACAGGTGGGTGGAGCATGTTGTGAGGTTTATGGTCAACCCTCTGCCACCTGAACTCGAGCTAGTGATTTGCAAGGTAGTCGCACAAGTCCTGTAGGTTCTGCATGCAAATGTATTTTCTCGATTATGATGATGTGAAAAAAAATGGTGAAAAAAAACATGCATTTGGGGGATATTTAAGGACGATTATAATTGTTGTATATATAGACATCTTTGGTATTCTTCAATGCCTATTTTCAATGTAAACTGAATTATGCAGGGATAATAATAATTCATTGCATGTACGGTAAGGTGAAATGGTGTATTTCATCCCCTGTGGACTGTAATAATCTAAATTTAATCCACTGTGATTTAAAACTCACCCTAAACTAAGGTCGCGCTCAGAAAATAAATCCAGTGTAACGGTCCTCAGCAAGGGAAAATATGTTCATTTTTACATCAGGTATGACAGGATCACACCCTCGCCAGACTTGTTTGAGACCTTGTTTTTTTGCTTTCTCTCTTCTCCCAGTTTCTGGCATTTCAAAAAAAGGTGCCGTCGCCATCTGACAGTAATTAACAGATTACAAAAATATCCCTGCTTTAACTTGAGGTGGGAAATCACAAAGCCAAGTTATTTTCTCATTAATTTACCGTTGTTTGTGCTCTTTATGCGGTGGGGGAGGAGGATGTAGACGGTTAGGCGTACAGTATGCTTGGACCTGAGATAAAACCTTAAGAAGGCACCATACCTCTTTGTAGGAAATGTACACGACAGACAAATAAACCATCAAGTTACTGCTTCTTTCATGCAAGTTGTTTTAACTCCTGCCAGGCTGTGTTCAGTAGCCTATTAGTTCAGCCCTTAGAACCCACATAACCCACATATACCCCATATATCTAACTGAGCCATGAACCTGCCACAGATAACGAATATGTGTGTTATTCCGATTGTCCTATCAGAGCTAACACACAGGCACTATACAGTCAACATGGAAATACTGTATATGGACATGCCAGTCGAGGCAACTGATCAGTCGAGGCAACTGATCTTCTTATAACATGCCATTGGGATGCTATTGGAGTTGTTGACCAGTATTTGGTGAAGCTAGCAAGTGATGGAGGATCAAAGCAGTTGTAAGACAATAGCCCCCTGTTTCAGAATAAACAGTGATCCTTTTTGCTATAAAGATCTAATAAAAATGGTGGGCGCTTATATTGATCTTATTTCACTGACTGGGAGAAAGAGACTGTGCTAAGCTATCCCATCGTCTTTCTCCTCTCCTCTCCTCTCCTCTCCTCTCCTCTCCTCTCCTCTCCTCTCCTCTCCTCTCCTCTCCTCTCCTCTCCTCTCCTCTCCTCTCCTCTCCTCTCCTCTCCTCTCCTCTCCTCCTCCTCTCCTCTCCTCTCCTCTCCTCTCCTCTCCTCTCCTCTCCTCTCCTCTCCTCCCTCTCCTCTCCTCTCCTCTCCTCTCCTCTCCTCTCCTCTCCTCTCCTCTCCTCTCCTCTCCTCTCCTCTCCTCTCCTCTCCTCTCCTCTCCTCTCCTCTCCTCTCCTCTCCTCTCTCTCCTCTCCTCTCCCTCCTCTCCTCTCCTCTCCTATCATCTCCTCTCCTCTCCTCTCCTCCTCTCCTCTCCTCTCCTTCCTCTCCTCTCCTCTCCTCTCCTCTCCTCTCCTCTCCTCTCCTCTCGCCCAGCATCTCCTCTCCTCTCGCCCCCCAGATCTCCTCTCCTCTCCTCTCCTCTCCTCTCCTCTCCTCTCCTCTCCTCTCCTCTCCTCTCCTCTCCTCTCCTCTCCTCTCCTCTCCTCTCCTCTCCTCTCCTCTCCTCTCCTCTCCTCTCCTCTCCTCTCCTCTCCTCTCCTCTTCCTCTCTCCTCTCGCCCCCCAGCATCTCCTCTCCTCTCGCCCCCCAGCATCTCCTCTCCTCTCCTCTCCTCTCCTCTCCTTCCTTCTCCTCTCCTCTCCTCTCCTCTCTCTCCTCTCCTCTCCTCTCCTCTCCTCTCCTCTCCTCTCCTCTCCTCTCCTCTCCTCTCCTCTCCTTCCTCTCCCTCCTCTCCTCCTCTCCTCTCGCCCCCCAGCATCTCCTCTCCTCTCGCCCCCCAGCATCTCCTCTCCTCTCTCCCCCCAGCATCTCCTCTCCTCTCCTCTCCTCTCCTCTCCTCTCCTCTCCTCTCCTCTCCTCTCCTCTCCTCTCCTCTCCCTCCTCTCCTCCTCCTCTCCTCTCCTTCCTCTCCTCTCCTCTCCTCTCCTCTCCTCTCCTCTCCTTTCTCCTCTCCCCTCCCCTCCTCTTCCCTCCCCTTCCCCTCCCCACCGACTCTCCCTACAACCGAACAAAGCCTCATCACAGACACTGACAGACCTCCTGGATGCCCCTGGGGGATTTAAACAAGGATTTGTCATTCGCGTGTTTGTTCTTTCACAAAAGCAGAGGTAGCAGAAGGCCTCTAGAAGCAGGGATGGCAAGCCCTCTCTTTGTCAAAAGTGCTTGATTTAGTGTGTTCTGATCCGCGTTACATTAATCGAGGGAATAGGTGCCATTACGCCTGCATATTTAAAACCCACCTAAATGTGTGGAGCAGGTGGTGCACAATGCGTCTTGTTGTTATTAGTTCACAGTAGTCAAGATGGCAGATTTCATAATGCTTTCAAATGCCACATAGCAGAGACGCCTCCCAGGACTGCCAAGAACAATTCAGCTCGGAGCCAGGGGAGGCTGTACCCCGTACCTTTTCACTCGAAACCCACTCTCTCCCTCTAGTTTAAAAGCTACACTGGGGAGTGGTTATCAAATAGATTGTAAATCAGTTTCAAAACTCAGGGTCTTCCCGTTGTCTAATGCCTGCAAATGTGGAGATTAACATATTATTAGGATGTTGAACAGGATACACAAATGTAGTATTTCATATTATCTACTTACAAGATCATTATATTGGTTTTCCTTACAGTACATACTGCACTCCTGCCATTCAATTTATACAAAGAACATAAATAAACAATATTGATGATTAAAATAGAGTTTGATTTATTTTCCTGTGAATGCCAGTTCATCAGCGAACTGTAGCTAAATAAGTATGCAAAACAGAACTATAAGGCAACAATTGTTTTGAAATCCTATTCAAAAATGGATTTCAAACAATTTAACTTCATCTTTCACACGTTGTCCTTTGGAGTGGTGTCGTTGTCTCGCCTGGGGTTGAAATAACCCCCCAGATGTCAGGAGGACCTAGTAAGACTCCCTATAGCAACCTTCAGCACTGTGTTTGTAATGAAATCTAACACTTGGACGAGAGAACTAGACAGGCCACCTGTGTTTCCCAATTGTTCACTCTCACAGTAATGAAGAAGGGGAAAAAGCGAGGGAAAAGGAACAAGAAGCTACTTAGTAATGAGGGTTGACACTGCCAGTCACAGTCAAAGGCCTTGATCACGATCTGCAGAAACACAACACACACAGGCACACACACACACACACACACAGACACATGCGTGCACACACACACAAACACTCACACGCACGCACGCATGCACACACACGCGCACACACACGCGCACACACACACACAACTGGGAAAAGCTAAGGGCCATGTTGGAGAAAAGAACCGGCAACATCTGCAGTATCCGTTGTTGATAGCATGTTTGCCAGCTTGGAGACAGATCACAGGCCCAGAAAGATGCTACAGTCCGGGCTCTACCTCTTGGCCTCCCTCTCTCTGATCCTTACTTCCAAGCCTCCTAGCTACCACCTGTTAGTTCATTTGCAGTGACTAAAAGGACACCCTGATTCTCTGAAGTCAAACTCTCTCTCTCTCGGTCTCTCTCTCTCTCTGTCTCTCTCTGTCTCTCTCTCTCTCTCTCTCTCTCTCTCTCTCTCTCTCTCTCTCTGTCTCTCTCCCTCTCAGAGCCCCCCTCTCTCTCACTTTCTCTCTCCCTCCCCATCTCTCTCCGCCTACGACAGAGCCCCTCTTTGATGTTAGGAGGCTCAAATCACAAACCCTCGTCCATTTATCATCAGATAGGACCCTGTGACATGGGGCTTGGCATAGGACAAGGAGGTTTAATGACTGCAACTTCACTAATTAGATTGAAATTTGCACATAAAATACATTATGCCAGAATATTCAAGAACACAGTCAGTCGGGTTTTATATACAACTTCACAGGCAAAGCTTCCGGAATGCAAAAATATTTCTCCGTGAAAGTCTGGGCATTTATACACAACCATAACGCTAGATACGTCCTTGTTGTTACATTTCTCACTCGTCTCACACCAGAACATCCACACAGTTGTCTCGTGGTCCACTAAAGTTCAACTCCATCGGTGTGGTATTACGTTGGTAGAAAACATTGCCTTTTCTTTTGTGTCAACATTGATTTTTCTCTCCTACTCTAATAGGAAAGTGAATTCTTCAAAGTCTTCGGTAGCCCAAAGCAAGCCTGAAATCCCTGGATTTCAACTGTTTGTTTTTTTCACTGTCTTTATACTTACAATGCAACAATCTCTATGGGTGAAGGCAAGACAAAGCTCACATCTTAAGATATCTACTTTACCAAAGGTAGAAAAAGAAAACGTGCAGGTACTGTATGTGAAGTCAATAATATCCCCTTAAGCTGGGAAAGAAAAGGTATTCCAGCCCCGCTTTATCAAACCATTCAATGTGTTCGAAAGAAACAAAATACCCTTCTCAGACAAGTCAAATCAAGCTTTAAAACTGTTACAAAATGGACAAACTTTCCTGGAGCTGGTCTTGTCAAAAATGCAACATTTTAACCGTCAAAGTCAAAGAACAAGCAGATGTCTCTACAGTAAACTTGGGTTCTTATAACGAGTTCTACCGAGCATCCTGTCTCTGCTCAATTATACCTGACTTTTTTTCCTTCTCTCCATCCTGTCTTCCCTGAGTAGAGTGGGGGTGTTAAAAGGGAATCATGAGGGGCTCTGTATACCATTATGCAGGTCTGTTCCTGTGCTGTCTGCTGTCTCCTCTTCACACCTCACTTTGCATCTCTGCCCGCCGAGGCTCACGTACACGCACACACACACACACACACACACACACACGCGCACGCACACACACACACACACGCATGCACACACACACACACACACACACGCACACACACACACACACACGTAAACTTCAGCAGCTCACATGAAAGCAGTAGATGGTCTAAGGTTAAAAGGACCCTAGTTACTACGCAGGACGTGTCTTTTTTACATTCCAAATGGCACCCTATTCCCTATACATTGCACTACTTTGGGATTCAGACTCTGTCTGCCAGCTAGGGCTTCCGGCCCCAATGCCTTTAGTCCATTACAGCCTCACCCATGTGTGTTAGCTAGACGCTAGCTGCTCTCTGTAACATGCCCTGGCTACATCACATGTGCTGTTCTCCAGTGAGTCTGAGTGTATGTATGAGCTGTTGGAGCTGTAGGTTCACCTGGATGTAAGGTGCCTGCCTAGGATGTATATGGTAAAGTGACATGGTGAGAAAAAGATAGCCATAAACAAACACTGGTAAAGGTTATTGGATGTATTTGTTGCACCCGAGCTTCTCTGTCACCCACCGCTGAATGACATGTGCCGCTACGGACGAGAAACTTTATGTTGCTTTTGTTCTGTTTTGTGGCCCATTGATTTTGAGGAGAGCACAGCAAATATTAAAGTATTACATTGAAATATTTTGCATTCTCGACTGTGTAAATTGAATAGTTATAATCACCTAAATGAGGATACACCTTTATCACACCTTTTTTTCAAAGCTCCCATCCCTTCCTGTCCCTGAGATCTGTATCCTTCACACACACAGGAAGGAAAATGAGAGTCGACATGGACCACACACACACACACACACACAGACGGCCCACACCACATCCAAACTGAGTTGTATAACTCAATAGGACTTGTGTGTCTTGTGACCCCATGCATAAAACATTAGAAACCCCGGTTGGTACCTGTGTGGATGTGTACACGTGGGAACAGGGAGATGCGAGCTCGGCTGAACCTCGGCGCTCACATGAAGAAAGAAAAAAAATGCAACCAGCGCACTCAGAAAAGCAGCCAACGAGCTTCGTGCAAAGCGCTGAGGCCCGGCCCCAGCCTTGGAGGCCTGACCCGGTGTGTAGCCTTCTCGCTGTACGTTAGAGGCTGGGGGTTGGGGGTTGAAGTGAACACTGTTGGCAATAAGGTGAGCAGCTGTGCAGTGCTGTGGATGAAAGACGGATTATCAGGAGGCCTAGCGCTGTGTGCTTCTCATGTAGCGTGTGTGTGTGTGTGGGGGGGGGGGGGGGGGGGGGGGGTGTACACTATGTGTGTTTTGTGTGCATGTATGTGTGTGTGTGCATACTTTATGTGTGCCTTTTCGTGTAAGTGTATGTGTGTGTGTGTGTGTGTGTGTGTGTCTTTCTATGTGTGTGTTGAAAGGGGAGGACATTGTTGTGCCTGCAGCCATTCCCTCCCTGTCTACCCATGCACCCTGAATCGCTTTAGAAAGGAACTGGAGTGCATGCAAGTGAGATAATCAAGTAAATCAACTGTGTTCCGCAAGAATTTGTTTCTGCCTGACACGTAAATATTAAGCACATTAGGATCAGCCAGTGAAGCAAATGTAAATGTAGTAGCAGTAATCCACAATGATATGGTGGTCTGTGCATATTTGTGTTCAGAGAGAGAGGGGGGAGGGAGGGAGGTGGGTTGGGGGGGTCGAGAGAGAGAGACAGAGAGAGAAAGAGATAGAGAATGTGTGTGAGAGAGAGAGAGAGAGAGCGAGAGAGAATGTGTGAGAGAGAGCGAGAGAGAGAGAGAGATATCAAGGGAGAGAGAATGTGAGAGAGAGAGAGAGAGATTTCAAGAGAGAGAGAATGTGAAAGAGAGAGAGAGAGAGAGAGAGAGAGAGAGAGAGAGAGAGAGCGAGAGAGAGAGAATGTGTGAGAGAGAGCGAGAGAGAGAGAGAGAGATATCAAGGGAGAGAGAATGTGAGAGAGAGATAGAGAGAGATTTCAAGAGAGTGAGAATGTGAAAGAGAGAGAGAGAGAGAGAGAGAGAGAGAGAGAGAGAGAGAGAGAGAGGGACAGAGAGAGAGAGAGAGAGAGAGAGAGAGAGAGAGAGAGAGAGAGAGAGGGAGAGGGACAGAGAGAGAGAGAGAGAGAGAGGGAAGGGAGAGAGGGAGCGTGTGTGATTCGATTGCACAGATGGGTCAGTGTGGTAGGTGTGAAGCACAGAGAGAGGGAAAGGTGAGGCCAAGACACGAGGACCGTGTGTTGGCGTGCGTACACAGTCACACTCATTAGTATGCAACAACTCCTCTCCTTCCAAAGGCGATCGTTTCTCTCTAAAAATGAAGAGGGAAATGGACAGCAAACGGTAAAAGGTAGATAGAGGAAAAATTGAGAAAGACATGGAGAGAGGAGAGAGCAGACAGAAAGAGGGAAAGAAAGAGAACAAGCAAGTGATCAAGGGTGAGAGAAAGGGAACACAAGCAAGTTAAAGAGATAGAGTGAGCGAGAAAGAGAGAAAGTGAAAACGAGCAAATTAAAGAGAGAGAGGAGTGAAAGAGAGAAATCGAGAGAGCGAAAGAGAAATAGAGAAAGAGAGAGAGTGAAAGAGAGCGAAAGAGAAGAGAGAAAGAGAACAAGTGAACAGAGCAGGCCTCCCTCTCATCCCTCTGAAGTTGTTCCTCCTGAGCTTGCCAACACGTGGTGACCTGTGCAACACCTTTACCAGGCCAGATGGTGGAGACAGGGGCGGCGAGAGCGGTAGAAATCTGCCAGAACAATCTGCTGCTAGCAGGTGTCAAGCTAATTGTCTCCGAGGCTCAGGCTGCAATGAGCATGCCAACGCTACCTGAGTGGAAACAAATATCTTCATTTACCCCTAGTGCTCGTCAAGGGAGCAGCGCTTCCAAGAGCTGGAACATAACAAGGAACCGAGGAGAGAGGGAGGAGAGGAGAGCGCGAAGAGAGGAGAGGAGGCACAAGTGTGGCTTTGTCAATTAAAAGAAAGGCTGCAGTGTTCCTAGTGTTTCCATCCTGTGATGCTTCCCCACAGATCTCAATAGAAAAGACACAAAGGACAATATACATCAGTATAGAAGTACATTTTTTGTATATATATATCTATATATATATATATACATATTTTACAAGGGACATTTTATCCAAAAAGGAGTCTGAGGTTTTAGGTTTTATTTGTTGGGTTTTTCTTTAGCCTGAAAAATAAAATATTGTGCAAGGATGCCCTCATTGAATATGATGCATTCATTGAATTTGCCCATGTAGATAGAGGCTTGATAAGCACAAAACAGAGAAGTGGGTGAATAGAAGAGAATAGAACGTCCTAGTGGTTCTACTGTACACGGCTGTCTGTGAATCAGTCAGTGCACTATTCTTAACCTCCATCAAGATGTGCTAAACTAGGCCTGTTCCATTGTCTCCCAATTTGTTTCATCTTTCAACAAACCAGAGAGAGAGAGCTTATCAGCAGTAAGAACTGGAAGACTCCCCCCCCCCCCCCCGTGCACACATGGATAGCTAGCAACATTTTACATTTTACTGTCTGATTTATTCCGGCTGTGGCTTGGCTTGATGCTTCATGGACTCCAACGCTCCCTTTGTGTATTTGCGAAAAGAGATGCGATGTTTGTCTGACAGCACAGCGTAACGTAACTTGTGTGGAGGCCCTTCCAAATGACTGCGTCCGACCAGAAAGAGGAGAGAGAAAGCCTTTTGTCTTTCCGTACACTCGTAAACCAGCCTGTTTTCGGTCTTGTATGAGGTTTTGATACGTGGTAATGTTATTCAGATGGTGTTGTGCAATCACACTGCTTCTAAAAATATATGGAAATGTTTGCTCAATCCAAAATTACAACCAACTGATTGCAGCATTACCGGAGGAGGCAAGTGGAATGGGAGGAGGAGGCAAGTGGAATGGGAGGAGGAGGCATGTGGAATGGGAGAAGGTAGGGAACTTGTTTGTCTGCCTTTTATTAAATTCCAAAACTGGAAGAAGAAAAAAATCAGAGTAAATAGAAAAATATACCAGTTTCAAACTGCTGACAGTGGCGCCATGACTGGTTGCGAAGAGATTTTTGATGTGCCGATTCCATGGCACATGGTTTATAAACTGACACTCAAGTTTGATTAGAAAAAAGTCACGTTTTTTTTGTTCAGTTAAAATGATCATTCAAAATTCTTGCCACCAACAGAATGTTATGTATTTGGGACATACAACCACCTCAGCTCTGTATATTTTTGCTGCAGACACAGAATCATTAGCTCACTTTTTCTGATATTGCCCCTATGTAACCTGTTTCTGGTCACAGGTTCAGGAATGGCTGAAAAATCACAACATTTACCTAAAATGAACCCTACAAATAGCACTGTTGGGAGAGTTGGAAAAGCCATAGTCAATAAATCAACAATATAAAACATATTTATCTTTAACTTACAATCTGTAGATACTATGCGATTAGAAAGGTTCAGAATTCATGTTAAACATCACAGCACAGTTGAAAATGACATGGAAATCATAAGAGGGACATTTATGGCGATAGGTGCGATGAACTGAGAGTAGCTGAGGGGTGGGTTTAAAAGCTCATTTTTAATGTTCTGTAATAGTTTGTTTATATTTGTTGTACACCGTGGGTGTCTGGGTACTGTCTATCTGAATGTGAAGTATGTCAAGTAACTATATCCTGTAACTGCTGCGAAGAAACGAAAGAAAAGAAGTACCATTTGTGTCAAATCTGTATAGAATGTACATGTAACAAAAAAATTGAATAGTTGTAAAAAGAAAGTATTTTTGGGGGGGGCAAATATTATTATTTTTTAAACTCAGACTGCTGCCGCATTGCATTCATGATTAATTTCACGTGTTACAGGAGGGTTGACTGGTAGTCTTGTGGTTAGAGCGTTGGGCGAGTAACCGAAAGGTTGCTGGATCGAATCCCCAAGCTGACAAGTTACAAATCTGTCATTCTGCCCCTGAACAAGGCAGTTAACCCACTCTTCCCCAATAGGCTGACATTGTAAATAAGAATTTGTTCTTAATTAGCTGTCTTGTCTAGCTAAATAAAAAAAAATGGCATTATTGTATCCTGCTTTTACACACACACTGTGGGAGAGAGAGGTCTAATCTATTTTTAAATCTCCACGAGGAGGGGACAAGGTCTTTAAAAGCATCCCTGGACTCCGATTGATCCCTACCCCGCGCTTGCCTCTTCCCATGCTCCAGCCCATTAAGGCTTGCCACTGTGTGCAACACATGTTACTGCGGTAATGTTAGCATAATAGTTCCCGTCTCCTGCTCCCTCCTAGCCTCCAGTTCCTCACCATAAGGAACCAATCAGGTTAGAGCACGCTGCTTCTCAAAAAGCTCCCGTAGAGATCGGAGTTCTAACTTATCTATGCCTGCATCCCAAATGGCACCTCATTCACTACATAGTCCATTACTTTTAGCCACGGTACATACCTAGGGTGATCCCTATCCCCCCCCCCCCCCTCTACGGCCCTGCACTCCCCTCTCCCCTCCTTCAACTTGTACTTTCACTTAGTCCATTCCTCTCGTGTCAGATATTGCCATTAGCCTGATGAGACACCATTAGTTAATCCAACACCTACTGGCTTCCGTCTCCCTCGGACCAGCTGGAGGATGATGGCTCATGGTGTGGCATGGTGTTTGGTAGTGTGTTGCATGCAGGGCGCCAGTACTATACAGGCCACAGAAAGGCTAAGGAAGAGGCAGCAGGGTATCACTCCCTCCCAGTACCGATGACGGGCTGTCCCAGTGGAAGCCGTGCTGTCACAGCAAAGTCAAACCCGAAATCAACTAACAGTGCTGAGCAGTGAGGACCTTCTGTGCCCTCGGGCCATAGATATGCTGAAGATGATGAAGATGATGGTGACGATGAAGATGATTTCTTTGTAGTAGAAGTATTATGATAAGTATTGTCTGTAGTAGTATTTGTATTCATATTAGTAGAATACAATCTATTTGTATCAGTGGAGGCTCCTCAGAGGAGGAAGCAGATGGACCATCCTCCTAAGTGAAATTTCAGAAAAATGTAAATAGTGAAACATTCAAAAAGTTATCCTTTTTAGATAAAACTATATTAAATATATTCATATGTCACCAAATAATTTATTAAAATACACTGTTTTGCAATGAAGGTCTACAATAACTTCAACAGCACTGTCTGGGGTAGCACCATGGTCTTGGAGGCTTGTAGGCCTCACCCCCTTCCATAGACATGGTAATTATGATCACTTCCGGAGGATGTCCTCCCACCAATCAAAGCTTTTGCAGTATGAACGGACATGTTGTCCATCCAATCATAGAATTAGGATCAGAGAATGAACCAAGTCAGTTGTATTGTGATTGTGCCACAGATCATTAAGGGGGGGTTCTATGTGTTCAGAGGCTTGGTGACATTGTTGGATAGAGGTTATGAGTGAAGAGTGATAGTTGAGCATTTTTTGGGGATATTATCAAATTCAAATTCGTTTTTTCAAATTACAGGAGACAGAGGAGGTTGATTATATATAGTTATTTGTTTTAGAACCGTATTTGTGTGTCCAGTTAGTGCAATTAATTTAAATTAGCCTTGCTAACTATAGTATCTGTTACGGTTTTCTTCTGTCGAAGGAGAGTCGGACCAAAATGCAGCGTGGTTAATAATATACATCTTTAATGAATATGAATACGAATGATACAAAAACAACAAACGGAACGTGAAAACCTATACAGCCTATCTGGTGAATACAAAACACTGAGACAGGAACAATCACCCACAAACACACAGTGAAACCCGGGCTACCTAAATATGGTTCCCAATCCGAGAAAACGAAAATCACCTGACTCTGATTGAGAACCGCCTCAGGCAGCCATAGACTTTCCTAGACAACCCTACTCAGCCACAATCCCAATACCTACTAAAACCCCAATACAAAAACACACCACAAAATAAACCCATGTCACACCCTGGCCTGACCAAATAAATAAAGAAAACACAAAATACTAAGACCAAGGCGTGACAGTATCTAGCTAGCTACCAGCACGAGTGTGCAGTTTTAGCCGGCAGAACGGTAGAATGGCCAACTCTGCCGAAAATGTTGTGGACTTTTTTTGGAAGAACCCCTTTCATTCTTTGGGGTACACGGAAAAGGTGCAAATTAAAAGCCACGGTTGACCTCTGCCTGAGATCAGTTTCATGAAGTAGGATGAAAAGGTGAGGGTGTTCAAAACCAACTGGTATCAATAGTATAGCTGGTTAACAAGGAGCCTGTATTGCTGGCCTTGCATGCTCTTTGGAAAGTCTGAGCCTTGGTCGAAAGGTGGGTAGGTACGTACAGTGACCTCCATAACATTGATTGTTCAGCTAAACGAAACAAAAGCAGGACATGCAAGAATTTGATTTTAGAGGACACGACGAGAGGGAAAGTTCCGTTAACAAGGGCGACTTCAAGGAGCTTGCAGAGGTAATTACACGTTACGATGCTTTACCTTGCATATCAAACCTTTCCGTCTCTTTTCTGGCATGTCGAAAAAAAACTCTGAACGATTTGATAGCGTCCATCGCATCGAACCAGTAAAAGTTAGATTGAAGAGAGAGGTTGACACAGTGCATTTTTTCGTGTGCGCTCAGGTAGGCTTTCCACGTTCCTCCAGTGATTATTTAGCAAAGATGACAGCACATATTCACTTCGGGAAGACACAAGCAAAAACTCATGACATAAATGTTGCAGCAGCCTAAGCTACGCCTGAACATTTGAAATCTGACATGCTGTATAGGATGAAAATGAGAAGATTTTTCAGTCTGATCAACTGTTAAAAATTGCCCCACCGCTCTGGGACCCACGGCGCCACCAGTCTGCTTGCAGTTGTCAATCATCGTCAGGTATGTAGATGATCAGGGCTTTATTCGGGAACGTTTCTTGGGATACTTGAACGGTGTCAAGTGGGCGGCATGCGCCGTCTGCGTTTGACATTACGAATTTTGAGATGTCTGAGCTTAAGTCCGTAGAGAAACTCGTCCGAACCTACGATGGCGCAGCTGTGATGGAACGTATCTGCTAGTTGTGTTCACAGCTAAGTCCCCTCCTTTTCCCTGATTAGGAGGCGACGACTACTCCACTCCACTACCATTGTCAATTCTCTCCTGACATGAACTGAAGTCTCATGTGCCCCCTCATCCACTGGCACATTGAATGTTTCCCCTCCAAGCACTGTGAGCACCCCTATCTCTCATTATTATCATTACTACACATCAATGACTTCATTCCTTGCTCGGACTAACTCATCCGTAGCTCTTTCGTCTGGCTGTGTACAGTAGTGTGTTGTGTTATTGTGTTATTGTTCCCAGTCAAATCCCGCCCTGCACTGGTCAAGCCTCTGAACACCTCAACTCATGCCTCTTCACCCTCATTCGCTGCGATCCCTTTCCAACACGGTGTAAGTAGCCCTCTCATTCCCATATTGTACTGTAAATGTCTTTATTAAATGCTTTAGGTTTTTTGAAACTCACTTCGTCGTCTCCGTGGGTTCCGCCCCGATACCGCGGGTCTCCTAATCCTCCTCAATTTTCCAAGGCACCAGCCTCCACTGATTTGTATTATTATTATTATTATTACGACTAATAGCAATAAAACTAGAGCCAATTCTTAATTTGAACGCTAACAGTTCCACATTATATGCATTTTTTTTTTGTGCTGGAAGGCCTTGTGAGAAGGAATAGGGATAGGCTGACCCCAGATGTGACAGAGAGACACAGCAAATACAATAATTATGGTCTTCTCCCCTTTTCGCCTGCGTCCCCGCCTGCGCCCCCGCCTGCGCCCCCGCCTGCGCCCCCACCAGCGCCCCCACCAGTGCCCTCGCCTGCGCCCCCACCAGCGTCGAACCCATCGAGTCCGTCGAGCCCGTCTCCTGTGGTGTGTTAAGTACCGGGGGAAGCCCCCACATTGTTTGTGCCACAGTGGTTTCCCGAATGCTTACAGCAGGCCCAGCCCGCCTTCTAGCTATTTGTCATGTGTCAATCACTCACACTACAGGCCCATGAGCTACTACTGTGGCCACCGCAGCCAGTCAATAGCGAGGACTGGTTATGAAAACAGAGACACAGGAAGTCCCTATTGGTTAGCGAGAATTCTAATTCCCGTTGGTTAGCTAGAATGCTAAGTCCCCATTGGTTTGTGAATTGATTGGCTGAGTGTCATGAGGTGCATCTGATGAGCTTGTTATAACCGATACCTTTTGTGTTGATCCTGAAGTACGTTTCTCTGTTGCCAAACAGGATTTTTGTGGGCATTTTATAAACAGAGAATGAAAATGTTTGAACCAGATTGAAATACATTGTTGCACATCACCCGAGCGACCGCCTTTACAACTACAACACAGAAGCTGCATTTCATACACATTGTCCTCCGTTAAAACCAGAACTAGTGAAGGTTCAGGTTCCTCGTTTCCGCTTTACATGTTTGAGAGTGGTTTTACAGGCACCACTGTAAAACGGAGTGTTGATCCAGTTATTTTTACGCCGTTTTTTTTTTATACGAGGGGTTTATGGTGCGTTACGCTGTAGCCCGTTTCTCTCCGCTCCTACAATACCCAGCCATGTGTAATTACAGTGCTGTCTGAGCAGAGCAGCAAGATGGAGCAATAGGTGAAAAGAAAAATCCACAGGCACACTTGATTTATGAAGCTCCACGCTGTATCAAAGTCCTAATCTTTCCCGCTTACCTTACCCCGGGGGCAAAGTTACTGGAGAACATGCTTATGATTGGAGCTGGGGTTGAGACTGCCCTCGGCCCCCAGTCTGGCCGTAGGACTCAGGGAGCAGAGTGAGCACAGAGCTCTGAACTAGACTAGCCACGGCTGGAATGTGGCCAGCAGGGTAAGAGCAGGGTAGATCATCCCAAAGGTAACATTTTTATCAGTAAAAAAAAAAAAAAGATTTCATGATGTGAATAATATGATATGCCCAATATGAATATCCAACTGTATTCTAAAAGATACTGAATCCGAGTGAGAAAACATAACGAACAAAGAATACTCACACAATCTGGTGTCATTATGATGTAGAAAAGGCAAGGCATACAATAATGTGAATTAGCAAAATTGTTCAAAATAGTTTTTTTATATAGTATAAATATATATTTTGAGTAATTGAAGTATGATGATTGCACCATGTTGGAGACAGATCTGCGCGTTTAACTGTTTGTTCTCATATTACCTACACCCACACATTAAAACAAGTCAAGTGCATCATTCCAATATGGTGCAATCTGGTCCCTGCAACTCGCAGGTGCTGTGGCGCTGCACATCTGACAAGAACCACTGACATTAAGGTCAAGCCCAGTAAATACGCAGAGCCAATCCTCATTCCCATAAAGAAAAAGGACATATTCAAATGTACTGTGTTTCTTGTAGCACTGTTTCCCCACAAGCAAAGGATTGTGGGAATCCACAGTGTTCTCCTTGACAGAATGTCTGACAGAAACATAGTGATCGCAGAAGACTGTGATACCGAATATGTTCAAATGCACCTCTACTCGGTTAACCCAGGAACAGTACGGTCTCTCAGATTCAGATCACACCATTTAAGTTTTGCTATAATTGCATCCAACCTTTTAAAAGAAAAAACGTATTATAATAGCCACAAACTCCCATTTGATATGCTAATGTTGAGACTCTGATTCATCAGCGTCTCATTTGAGTATGAAATTAGCACTGGCTAATGAGCTACGCTGTGGACACTTTTTCTGCCTTTCTGCCTGTGGCCTACGCCTCAGTCTACGTTTGCACTTTTCAGCGACTGTTGCCGTGGAAGCATTTGTACATTTTATGGTCACTAAACATTCAAGAGCAATTGTAAATGATCCTCGCTTTGCTGCGTTGCAGCAGCGTGATCGTGGCCTTGATGAATTTCCATTTGCATATTGGTGATGCGGCATCATCGTTCTGGTTTGTGAAATGAACATTATTAAAATGTACGGCCGTCAACCCGTTGGCCTTTGAGCCGGGCTGTTTAGCAGGTCACCGATGATGTTGGGACCTTAGCTGGGTGTCAGTAGGCTGGACATCAAACAAAGGATTTTAGGAATGACCTTTGATCACCGAGGCCATGTTTGATCGTAAAGAGGTTGTATTTGCAATTCAGTGTGTGTGTGTGTGTGTGTGTGTGTGTGTGTGTCCCCTTTATAATGTAATCTATTGCCAGTATGCTTGTGTTACAGATGACATGAAATGTAACTCACCATATTTGGTGGGGTGTAATTTGAATCTTTGAGCTACCTGCCTCGTGCAGTGGTGCGATGACGGAGTTGCACAGTCACGGTATAAATGGCACAATTTCTGACTCTAGCAAATGATGTTACGTCACATTGATTCCCAGTAAACCATGTGAAAGAATATAGAACCTGTTTTCCAGTGATGTCACCCATGGGACCCTTTTCCCCGTAGGGAATTCACACAACTCAATTGTTACGACAGGGTAAAATGTTTATTACTATTCGTGGGCTCCCACACAGAGATATGATATTGATCCAGGATTTGCCTGAATCTCTGATCGGTGATCACACATTACAGCTGGCATACGGATGCTGTTGGTTGCTTTCACAGAGCGGAAACATCAGTGAGTCTTGTGAGGACATACAACAACAACAAAAACGACAGACGAAATCAATAGGGTCTGTTGGAGATGTTAGGTAAGTTGTCCCTTAACGCCTGCTTTGGGGACAGGCGCTGTTGTTTAATAGGACTCTGCTCATTCAGATCAATGCAATGGAGTGTTCCCATTCCGTTGTTTTAATCAATGGGGTTCGCTGGTATAACAAGTACTGTACTGACTACTGGAGAGGTGCAATTTTAATCATGTTTAAAATGTTGTTGTTTTTTAACATCAGTTGATCAATTTTGGTCAATGGTATCTTAGAATAGAGCAGTAAAAACCACCAAATATACTACCTGTACTCCAGTACTTTATTTGACAGCTTGTAGCTGCACATAACTGTGAAGTCAAATCATACTGTGACAGCTTCACCTGGAAAAAGGCCTTTGAAAAGATCTATCCACCTGAGAGTTTTCACTTGAGGAAAAATAACCCATGTACACGAGCGAGAGAGAGAGAGAGAGAGAGAGAGAGAGAGAGAGAGAGAGAGAGAGAGAGAGAGAGAGAGAGAGAGAGAGAGAGAGAGAGAATGAATAAGCACAGCAAAGCATACCATGCTCTAAATGTCATGACAGTTGTCAGTTGATTAATTTGACCCTGATTCTCCTCTTAATCCGGGGCGGTATCTACACGGCTTCTCTCCAGTCAGTATTGATGTGCTCCACGTCGAGCCACTGTACTCCCAGGTATGACTAACTGCTATCTTGTTCCTGTGAATCCTCTGTCATTTATCTTGCTCCGCTATGCCGGCAGGCTGGCTGCACAGCACGAGAGCACACGATGACAATGATTTGCAGTGATCGGCCCACTCTGCCTACCCAGCTGGTACAAAATGCCCATCGATTATCATGCAGTAGTGTTATTGACTGGCCATGGCTCATGCATTGCAGGCAGCCTGCAACCTCCTTTTTTGTACAGTGCCTCGTGTAATTTAAATGTTCAGTCTGCCTATGCATCGAAACATTTCTTTTTGAAATGAAAGAATTTCCTTAATTCAGGTTTGATCATATTTCTTTGTAATGTTGGCCTGGATAAGATTACCTTTAAAAAGTCATGTTCAAAGTACTGCAAAGGAAACTATATTTCACGTTTCAATACACAATACATAATAATTTGATTTGGATCCTTACTATGTCCAATGTGAAAACTAGACCGCAGTAAAGTGCCGACATTTGTATCCACTTCTGACTTTGTCACCGGTGTGTGTCCCACAAACGGAGTGCATAATATTGATGACTGCCTGTTAGTCAGTCCTATTGATTGGCCTGCACTGTTCTGTTCTGCAGCTTGGGGAGAGGAGTGTTAAAAACACGAGGGAGGTTTTGATTCCCCTGTTGGAGTTACATTAACAGTGCTCTCCCCTGCTCTCCCGGCTCCCCAGATTTCCCTGCAACCCTTCTGGAACGCCATTGTCCTTTTTTAAAAATCAATACTTGAAGCAATTGCTCAAATTGAAAGGAAAAAAATCGGTTTGCGTGTTGCATCTTCACCACTGTCCTCTGGCTTCCCTGTAGTGATTCTGGGGAACTCAAAGCATTTCTATACCCATAAGGTGGTAGAAAAGGTGATCACAGTCGGAATCACAGTTAAAGACAGTGTGACTCCTGGGCCCTAATAAAAAAAGCTGATCATCACCGTCACCCAAATACAGAGTTGAAACGCAGGCAGTGGTGACAGCCTTGGATTAAAACCCTGACGTCAGTTGTTAGAAAGCTCCGCCTTGTATTATAATTTCTCCGATTGTCTGAGGCCCCCGCGTCCGTTGGGCTGCTTCATGCCACTGGCAGGCTCTTCTCTTCTCTTTGCACACCTCCGTCATTCTGTGGTATAGGAACCTTTTTTCTTCTTCTTCATATCCAGCCACCTGCCTGGGTTTCCCACGTTTCAAAGAGCGTCAATGTTTGAATCTGAGTCATTTGAGGGATTTTTCTCCCTTTTTTCAGACCATCACCTTGTAGCCACTACTGGAACCCCTTTGAAGTGGTCGCAGTTCAAAGTGTATCAGGGAGGCAGTGTGAAAGCCACCGGTGTAATTGGTCCTGTCTAACCTAACGTAGACTTGGAACTAGCCGAGAGAGCTGGACTTTAGTAGTTGGCTACAATCGCAGGCAGGATGGTTGGTTTGCTGCGGGAATGACTCTGTGTTCCAGGCTCACAGACACACCAGGTGCATCATTAAACAGATGGGGGGGGGGGGGGGGGGGGGGGGGGGGCGGGTAAGAAATGCAATTACAGAAAGAAAACGTCATGTAATACATACCACACCAAACAGTAGTCTACAGTGAGGTCTATCATCACTGTGCTATTCGGGAACAACAACAACAACAACACCCTTTAGGATTTTGACTGTCATTTCATTCTTAAACAACACACTGAGAGTCCCGTTTCCTATATCCTGCGATGACCCCTGTAAAATGAGCATACACCAACCACAAATAGGATCATAACGCAATACTAGCCAGGATACTGTCGCATCTTCTTATGGTGTCTTACCGGAGCATCTGCGACTGCATGGATGGGAGTCTCCTGACTCCAGTGTGTGTGTGTGTGTGTGTGTGTGTGTGTGTGTGTGTGTGTGTGTGTGTGTGTGTGTGTGTGTGTGTGTGTGTGTGTGTGTGTGTGTGTGTGTTGTGGAAGGATGTCCAGGACTTATGGGAGCATTGATACTGCAGGAGTAGCAACGCATCCTTCAAAGGTCAACAAAGAGGGCTCTCTAACGATATACCTTTATAACATATAGTATATCTTGGCAACCTATGCTGTGAGAAACCCTGTCTGTCTAGATATGGAAATCGATCATTTGTCAAAAGTGTGGAACTGGTTAACAATTTCATGCAACATCTTGGAGGAGCGAAAGCTGACATTCTCTGAAGTTCAGATACTCCAACATGTCTATTTCTACCGTACCTTGTTGAGCCTGTACTCCTGTACAGATTGCAGTTGAGCTATGTCAATTCAGAACCTGTTTTCCCAGCTCACGCCGGCAGCTGAAATGAATGCCACTGTCGTACAGTATAATCTTTTCTAATAGATGCTAATGTAGAAACACCTGTCACACAGGATGGCTCAGTACAGCACTCCCTGTCATATAATCCTAAGAAGCTTACACATGGTAATACCAGGTATTTCAGGCATAAATACGCATATATGTGCTCACGTAATGTTTTATAGAAGTTTCTGGAAATTTGGGGACATAATTTTTTATTTATTTTTTAAATGCATTTATGTATTTTTCCTTTCCAAGCATAATAGACCCTTTAGGTCTAAACTAAACCAGCACAGACGTAAAATAGCACATTTGCAGATACAGTATGTATTCATATACATTGTGAAAACATTAAACATGAATTCCCCACGACCATTTTGCATTGCATCTGGTGACACACTTTCACGAATACTGATGCTAAAGCAACTACTAGGGCTTACCTCTGCTGTCTGTCTCATAATTCCTTTCTTTCTCTTCATAAACCCAAACTCGCCTCTTCCCTCCCCCACCTCCTCTATCCCCCTCCACCTCTCCTCCGCCACTCGATGACAGTCGGATCCGTAAATGAGTGAGTCTGCACCTGACAGAGCCACCCAGGAGTTCTGCTATTTTGGAACTTCTCAGGGGCTCATTAAGCCAAGGTGTGATCAGCACCGTCTCTGCATAGGTGATGCTACCGGCTTCCGCACCTTGCTAACCGCACCTTCCAGTCAATTTTATTCACTGTTAAAGGAAGGGAGCGGAGGAGATGGAGAGGAAAAGAAAGGCAACTGAGCCTTCAACTGAGCCCATTCTTTCTCTCTCTCTTTCTCTCTCTCTCTCTCTTCTCTCCATCTCAGTCCCTGAAGGATCACCTCAGTCTCAATTGTCAGACTTGTTAGAGTCCCTGTCTGACATCGGGCCATCAAGTTAGCAGTGACTTTCACTGTGTTGCCATCGTGTAATATCATATTGCTCTGCCTCTCCTGTGAAGAGAGAGAAAGCTGTTCTGATACACACTTCTATTCTCCCCCCACCTCTCTCTGACTGTTGTAGATTTTTGATTAGTCTTGAGAATACAATCTTTTGCCCGAGCGCCAATTCCCATTGCAGGAATCACACGCCAATGAGACATTGACGGATGTCTTTTTCTGTCCACCAGAGAGCTTGTTGACGTAGCGGCTCTGACATGCTGTACTCCAGCTACGTCTCTGACACACACACGCATACAAGCACACACACACACACACACGTACACTCACACACACACACTCCAGCTACATCTCTGAAACAGGCCGCCTGCCGCCAGAGCAGAGCCGCGTGGCGCCCAACAACGTGCCCGCCGCCACCAGGGAGGATGCTGGGACACGCTGCAGTGATTCACCTATTTCAGCTGGTTTTGTTGACGTGTCGACCCCCCCCCCCCCCCTACTGTGGCACATACACCTCCTTCAACACCGGCTGCTCCAGAAAACAGCAAAGGGAACGGGAGGCACACCGCACAGCGCGTGTGTTCCGTCTGAACAGATGTAGGTAATAGTCGGGCGCGGGGAGAAGAAGCCCCCCCCCCCCGTGTTATCGGTGAGACAGCTGAGAAATGTAAAGAGATGTTTAAATCTACCTCGTTCCTTCCTCCCAGAGGCACGACAAAAGAGAAGAATTGAGCGATGAACATGAAACGCTGCTCACGGCTGAACTGCTGCTCAAACTGAACTGCCAGGTAGACAGACAGAGTACAAGCAGCAGTCAGACTTCTTATCCCTCTCTGCCTAAAGCACTAATCGGCTTTGCAGTGCTGTAGTACAACCAGGTATCTCTTGGTGCTTTTGAATGTGTACGTATTTCCCTGACATTTATCCTTTCTTAAGTCTTTAGAGCCAATATAATCGAATGAATGACTCTTTTATACCGGAGCCAACCACGAACCACCACAGCCACTTCAGAGACCGAGACGGTTCCCCAGTCACTATGCCCTGAAACCATTGTTGCCCAGTCTAGTCTGTACGCTGAAATGATTTCCATTGAACATGATTCTTTTTTACCATACTGGCTTTGATACCTTACGAATCCTTTGATATCGGGGTCAACAAGCTGACTGTAATTAACAAGTACTCTCCCCCTACATATCCCTGAGCAAAACAACACATGAAAGGCCATTGGGTGAGTCGGTGGACCCTTCATTAGGAAATGAATTCTTAAAACAAAAAGGGCCGGTTTACCAGACACAGATTAAGCCTAGTGTGAGGGTCAGAAGCCTTCAATGGAGAATCCCCATTGATAACAATCAGACTTACAGTTTCTACACTAACAAAAAAAAATCCTCGCAAGTCAAGAGCAAATGACAGAGTAATTAGCGAGAAAGTAACGGGCATTGTCGATATTAGTCCCTATGGGCTGATTGAAAAAAGGGTGGAAAAAAACAGACAGAGCTCTCCCCAGTGGTTTAGGTTGACAGGGTGCTATGCTATGTGTGTTTTTTTTGCCTGTACAACCTTAGCTTTTCGCTATGCCACACAATCTCCAGAGAGAACCTCTGGAGACTTCTGAAGGAATGGGAGTCTCTTGTGTGCGATGGAAGAAAAGCGATTCATTTTGCAGCGTCCACAATGACACTTCTTGCATAAGTAGTTTCGTGGCTGGAGAAGCGTTACCAGTCTCAGTCAATATTAGGGATTCCACCATTAATACACCGTCTTAGAATATGTCGATGTGTACTGGGAGGTGCGTTGTACAATCCATATTCCTAGACTAGTCACCCTGCATTGCTTGTGAAGGTTGACCTCTGCCCTTTCTGCACATGCTCAGTAGAGCCACATTCTGAGAAGCACCAGAGACGAAGAGGAGAGCTTTCACTCCCATAATAAGCCCAGTGCTTTTCTATGGGCTTATTTTGGATCTAAGGCTTCCTGCCTTTGAGACAACGACTCCCATTGTTAAGGCAGAGACATGAGCATCTCATCATTATACACAGATCTCTGGAAGCACCAGATTCACCAGATCCAAATTCACCTTTGGATCGTGAATACATACATACATACATACATACACAATAAAAGCATTTGTTATTACCGTAATATAATATTTAGTATTAATTCGCATCTTAGTCCAAATATCGCTGAATTATTACCGAAAATAATTAAGAACAAATATGGAGTTGTTATATCATCTGGTTTTCACTGGCATGTAAAGATATTGTTCTTTATTCCCGGCGTGTTTCTAATGTTGTTAGTCAAGTCCGGTCAGGGAGGGCCACACAACAGCAAGCACTGTTGGGCTTGTTTTTTATTCCCTAATGGAAACTGTAAAGCTGGGAGGTAAAGAGGCACACTTCTGTGGAGCAAATGGATTTTCAGTTCAACCAAATACTATTATCCATGGCAGTTCTGCGCTGTGTGTTCCCTCTCTTTCTCTGTCTCTCGCGAGAACATCCCACAACGCTTTTTTTCATCCAGTCTTGGACATTTCCACAAACAAACATTACGGCCTGCGACGAAAAGGATCAAGAAAACATACAATTAAAAAAACTGGAACAGATTTTTATTAAATTAACCTTATTAGTGCATTACGGTAAGCAAATGCCCAAAAAAAGAGAGCTCTGCTCATTTGCATTAAGATAGATTTTTTCAGGTTGGCTGCACGATTTAATTAAAGAAAAGATTAAGAACCATTAAACAAGCTGCTGTACCTTGCAGTAGCACAGCTCACATCTGACTCAGGTTAACACAAGCCCAGATGGTGATTTGGTGTGAGTCCCGAACGGCATCCTTTTCCCTACATGGTGCACTACTTTTGGTCATAAATTGTGCGCTATGTAGGTAATAGGGTGGAATAGGGTACCATTTGCGACACGACCTTGGTAACTGTTGAATCACCGGAACAGAATGAGAATTATCCCATTAGTTCCCTAGGAAAAGTAAGGGAATTCTCGAAATTGGTATTCTGCTATTCTATTCTCACACACGGCGCAGCAGGGGAGAGAAGGCAGACACCACTGTCACCACTATCAGTGGTTGGTTCATAGTCATTCTTATGTGGTCATGTGGGTCTGGGAAAAGCAAATTGAATTGATCTTCAAACGTGCACACTCATTTCCGAGAGCTGCAAACTAAAGCTGACTTAACACTTCTGTGGAAATCAAACCTTAATTGTGTTTTTTAACACCCAGGGTATGTTGCAATAAATTAAAAAATCACAGCTTTTGTGAAACATATACAGAGCACAGTACATACTACTGTATCGTTTGTTGATTTTCACTTGCTTTTTTCACTTCCCAAATCAAAACCCATGATCAAAAAATGGCATGTAACATCTTAATGTAGCCTACAGAGGGTCAGAGAAAAGGATGTACATGCTCCTATTCTACTCTAGGGTAAAAAAAATTAGGTATGCAAAATATTCTGGGGGGGGGGCGCTAAGGTATGAGGAAGAGGGTAGTGTCTGTCGACATTCGAACCCTAATCCACCGGCTTTCGCCAATACGACAAACGGAGGAACTGAGGCATAAAAGAATCACTCATGTGTAGCCCACTTGAGTATTACCGCGAGGCACCTGCGTTGGAACGAACCGATACAAAATAAATACAAAACAAGCAGCTAGCGAAGAGCGCAACAAAACACACAAATCCTCTCAGAAGAACCTCAAAAAGAGTCTCCGTTCGCCGCCATCAAGCGCAATCAAGCGGCATTGAACTGACACCAGGTGCTTGGCAGGTGAATAGAGACAGATGTGAGGATCTGGCAGTCGTTCTGCTCCGTACAGGTGTGACAATTTGCCTACTCCCTAATTACAGCACGTAAATGCTTAATTTCGGTGTTTCAATATTGATTGCTACCTTTCTGCTCCTCCATCCCCTTGGAACAGGACTACACTTGCCGCTACGCTCTCGCTCGCTAGCTGTGTACTTATGGGATGCAGGTTGAGTCGGTATGTGTCTGACAAAGCTCCCGTTTGCTCAGAATGATCCAGCTCGTAATGTTAAGTTTCCTCTGCGTTGGCAAGAAGAGGAGCCCTTTAGAATTTGATGGAAGGCCAATTGAAAGCCTCTGTGTGAAGAGGAGAGGAACGCGGCAGTGTTCTTTCTCTTTAGGAGGTTTTAATATACACGGGTACAGTAATGGACCCACACAATCAAGGCCTATGTAAGGGTGCAACATGGCGCTGTGGTAGATTTCTATGGGTACAGATGCATCTTTGTCTGGTTGTGTATTGATGAGATATCCTGTTTTCTGTTTGCTCTCCTGTTTCTTTTCAGTTACCATTGGGTGCAGAAACATGCAAATATGTACTGTCATACCTGCGTCATCTTCCTCTACCTTGTGCGTGTGTATGTCTATTACATCAGTGTGTTAGTAAAGAACCAAAAAAAGGAGAATCAAGTCTGTTTCATATTTTATGCCTCTAAAAAGTGACCATTGATCAGTGTGACTGTCAGATCCTCAGATCCCTCCTGGGTCACCCTTTTGCACCTCGTCCTGTCCCGCCCCACCCCTCGTGTCAGCGACACTGTCGGTCTAGAGAGGTGCATCCTGGGGCCTCGTCCAGGTCTAGACCCTGGCTCCTGTTCCACCCTGACAGCTGTATATCCCAGGTGGTCTGACATTTGAGACCCAGCCAGCCAGATGAGATGGAAGGTATATGAGATGAGGGACAGGGGACAGCAGGGAGAGAGAGAAGAGGAGGGAGGGGTTGGGTTGAGGTTGGGTTTTGAAGATTAACTTTGTGCCAGGTCCTCATGTTTATGGCCCAAATGGCAGACTATTTTCTATGTAGTGCACTAATTTTGACCACAGATCTAATGGTCCTGGTCAAAAGTAGTGCACTATAAAGGGAATGGGGTGCCATTTGGGACGCAACCTATGAGTCACTCAGGAGACAACCTGAGATGCTGTGATGCTTCTCGGTCCATATGGCTACCCGGGGTACTCCAAGGACCCCTTTATTGATTTAGAGAGAAACAGACCTGTCTTGCTTTTTCAGAGCAGTAGCAATCTAAGAAAAAAACCTGGGTGGGTTAGTTGATTGTGTTAGTTAGTTGATACTGGGTTAGTTGATAGTATTAGTTAGTTGACAGTGGGCTAATTGATAGTGGAGTCAGTTTTCTTTTAAGGAACGCAGTCCGGCTTTTAACTTACTCTTGAAAGTTGTAATAGAATGCACAAGGTGCAATTTGGAAATTGGGTAGTGCATCATCAGTTCCTCTTGTCATGTCAGTCATTGTACACCTTAGAGATATTTATAACTTGTCAGAAATGTCCAGATCAACTAGCCCATGTCAGCTAACATTTTTATATTTAGGTTTTTTAGCCCATAGTTATTGTTGTAATTTTCTAGTCACTTAATTATCACATGAATACACATTAGACATGGCAAAATGTATAGAATGGCTTTAAAACCGCAGCCTTTTCTTTGCACCCCATAACAAAATGTGTAAAGAGGGGTGTGAACAGTTTGTGTCATGAATAGTGCTTGTGCCCATAGAAATAGAAGTCGGGGTCCGGGATGTTCCCCAATGCTGGAAGGGGGGCCCAGAGTGAAAAGGTTTGTAAACCCCTGAGTTAGTTGATAATGGGTTCGTTTTTAGTTAGGTAGTTAGTTAGTTAGTTAATAGTGGGTTAGTTGATACAGTGGCTGGGTGGGTTACTACATCAACTATAGGTAGATTAGTTGGTGGGTAAATTCAAATAGAACATCTCTATTTTACCTCATAAGATATAATGTGAATATCCTACTTTGTGATTCTGCAGGTCTGGTAGATATAAGCTGAGTTCAGAGCCAGCGCCTAATCCCATTGTCCATGGTCAAATGTGCACTGATACGAAACGGTATCAGCTCTGTTACAAATAGACCTTGAACTGTGCAGGTTTTTGATAATAAAAGGAGAAGGCATGTAGCTGGAGCAGCAGTCGACTGGAGAGTGGATCGGCAAGATAGGATTTGTAGAAATGTATGAGAAAGGACTTGGCGATAAATATGTATGCGCTTCTCCAAATGGAACCTATTGTGTGCCTATTTCTTCGTAGGTTTGAGAACGGCGTTCGCTAACATTCGAGCTATCAATATCAAACGTTACAATGCACGTGAATTACCTAGCGGACGGGCAGCTTTGTTGTTTGTCTCATTGTGTTACACAGCACCCAGACATGAGTTGTTTTTAAACCACGTGCATTTACCCTGCCACATGCACAATAAAATGATTTATTCAATGAATGCATGATATCACAATACTGTATTATACATAGTATACGGCACTGCATATCTGAAAATACTTAACATGGTCCTCCACATATTGGAATACCTCAGAGCATATGTGTGTCAATACAGTCGACTTTCCATGAAATGTATCCCCTCCAACCAGGGATTAGCGTAGGGGAGCTCGTAACATGATAACCCAAACCAACTCCACACACCGCACCAAGGGATTGACTGCCAAGGTAAGCCTACCCTGTGTTGTGGTTCCAGTCGAACATCCATGATCCAAGTTGATTATTCACATGAAGTCCATGGCAGGTGGCAATTATTTCAATGCTGAAACAAACGTTGTTGCACCAACACCTGAAACGTCCTTTTTTGTGCACTTTGCATTTTGATTGGTTCTCAATCTGTGGTCTATGTTAATGAGGGAAGCTCATTGGTTGCCGTGGCAGTATCTTGGGGCTATACTACTGCGCTGTACATTGGGTACGTATTACAGTACTGTCAGTCATTGCCGTAGGTGTGACAATAACCCCAAAAAGGTGTGTGTTGCTTTAACACTCTCAAGTCTTATGATGACAAGGGATATGACAGCTGTGCTAAAAATCTGCACTGTCTATAAACCCTTAATGAGTATAAGACATGCTATAACAAACTGCTCCCTCCCTCCTTTTCTCTGTAAGCCGTTCAGGTTAACCCTGTCAGTTATGCCTGGTAGCAGACAGCATAAGACATAGTAATAGTACAACAGCATGTGTGATCAAATCATGGTTTTTGCATGGTTGGATGCATACAGCTAATGGTGCCACCCGTTGAAGGTGTATTTTTCCACACACATGAACCGAAATGCATATTTCGATCTCAACCCTTTAAGCGCACATATTAGAAATCTGTCGCAGGGAACTGAACATGACAAAAATTACCTCAGGCGTTGTTTTTTCTACCCCCCCCCCCCCGCCCTATACATACCCTACCGAGCACCACAAACGATAATCGCCTTGAAATTAATTAATCATAACACAACAATATTGTTGTGATAAGAACGTATATTTGTAGTTTCTTTGTTTCGATTTTCTTTCCCCCATCGTGGTGAATTCCATTGAAGTTCGTTTTGTCCATGTGTGACGCCATGCTGCCATCGGGGTTCAAATGTGCGTTATCTCAGTTGTATGTGTGTGGGGTCTTCGTAAAGTAATTCATCTCTATAAAAGCCTGACTGAGGTAGGTATGAAGGCTTTGGAATTCAATTACCACAATGCAGAGACGCCAATTTATGGGGGGAAATATGCAGCATCTATGTTGCAGGTTAATATCGGCCACCTGAGCCTTCTCTTAGCATTTGGAAAGTGGGTTGTAGAATTGGCATAACACATGCACGCAGCAGCCCTACTTGTACTTCTGTGTCATTGCTCTGGCGTTTGGACACCTTCAAATACATTTTCAATGAAATACTGCGTTTCAGAGTAGCACTATACTGTGTCTTCGGCCACGAGGTGTTCTTACATAGTGATGTGGTACACCGTATTGTAAAAACAAAGACATTATTGTGACATAGATCAAATAATGAAACAATACATTCAACTTTTTGTTGGGAAGATGTTTTGGAATGTTGGGGACACTATGAACACCAATGACAATTATTAGGATTGTACAATACACACATTTCCCTTTCCGTCTTCACCCTTCTAGAGCAGTTATAGCTGGTGACTCCAGAAAAAGGGATATGGCGTCACGTTTTTGTTAAAAACCGCACGTCTTTGCTCCTCCGTTTCCATCTTTTGTGCAGAAGGCCACGTAACTGATTTGTTTCTGGTCAATGCCTGACCATTGCTGAACTTTCTCATCCTCATTTCATGGGGTGCCGGACTCAGTAACTGTATACCTCATTTAGATCAGTGTTTCATTCACATATCTTTCCTCACGACAGGAAAGTGAGCCGCTAAATAAGTCATGCACGGGAAACACTGATGATTGACAAGGTCTCGTTCAGTTATACCAAGTCCCCATACCATGTCGTCCTATTGGCAAAGAGGGTGTCGTACTTGGACGGGGGCCAACCTACAGATCCTCTGTGTTGATACTGGGTATAGGATGTCTCATAGCATGAAAAATGTATTTCCCAATCCAGAAGTGTAACTTGTACATTTGTCTTTCTGGTCAACATGTTGGTATTGGGCTTCTATATTGATAATTCCTCTTCGACGTTGATTTCTAGCAGACGAAATCCTGTGTGTTCTTGACTTTGAATTATGTGCGTGGCTTGCTTCGGTAAAGACACACCAATAATGACCCCGTCAGACAACAACAACAAAAAAAGATCCAATTCAACCCGGCACCTAGTTATACCGCCTGCATGTTTCTATAGTTATGAGGGTGACTCCTGTAAATCCTGCGTTTTAAGGGGTCCACGTGAACGGAAACTGAGACACGCCGGGCCGAAACCTATTCTAAGGTCGACAGCGAACGCTCGAGGACGTTGTTATATTACCGTTGCTCTAACCTCTGACATCTGAGTGGTTTTGTGTAAATATGGTGAAGTGACGAAGAAGGTGGGTGTGCTTGGTGGGCTTGTACTGTGTGAGTGTGTAGAGGTGGCGACACGGCACAAGATGATTCCTACGCAAAAAAAAAAAAAACGTTAATACGAGCAGAGAGCGTGACGACGGCAGCCCACCTTCCCATAAATCACGTTGGCTTTAATCACACCTGCCACCTCGCTGCTCCGCCGTGCTCCGCTGTCTCTCCCAGGAGAAATTGTTTTCCCTGCCTCCTGCCTCTCTCCCTTTCTCACTTGTGTTCAATTATCTAGGAGCTCTTTTCCTGGATGTTTATTTATTCATCCCAAAGTTCATGGACGGTATGCATGCACACATCTCCTCCAGAGGGAGTGAGACCGTAGCGATGCAGTGGACCGTCGCCGGGAACCACACCGCACTGGAGGATTAGAGTAGGACGTAAACACAGGCTCAGACACAGGAACAAGACATGGAGAGGAATGGGGCTTCTCGTCGAGGCAGCAGGGGCAAGGTAGATAGGGACAGGGCTAATTAAAACTCACATTATCGCACAGCAGGAACTGTCACAGGCCGAGGGAGAAGTGTTGGGAAATGGTAGAATTGGTTCTGTTGCTTTAGTTGTGTTGAATAAGAATATTTTGTATGTTTTGATATTATCAGGCATTTCACCATTTCTGTTTTACTACCCCTAGAATACCTGCGATCCTGGGAGAGCAACAAAACTGTCCTCTTACTGATACATTTGCAAGCAACTATTTAAATGGGAGACTAAGTTCTGTGCAGAGAGAGAGAGAGAGAGAGAGAAAACAGGTCTGACCTGGTAGGAAGTCAAAGTATACATTTTACCACATAATTATGACTACTTATAGAGCGGGTTCCACTGAGAGGACTGTGTTCATTATAACTTCCTGGTCAAACTGAGCTATACAGAAGCACAAAGGATGCGTCCTAAATGGTACACTATTGCCTGTATAGTGCAATACTTTTGACCCGGTCCCACCGCGCTCTGGTAAAGAAAAATAGTGCTCTATAAAGGGAATAGGGTGAAGTTTGGAAGACAGCCAAAGAAAAGGATCCTCTTGTGCTCTCGTCTGTGTCATCTGTCTAAGATGTGTTTAAAGCAGAAAGAAGGTAATGACATCTCACTACATATACCATGTCAGGGCTGCCCGTGGCACCTATCTTCTTGACAAAATAAAGGCCCCGGCAATTAGGCTGTTTCATGTCATCGGGCAGCCTCTGCTTTATTCCCACAACGCCGAGCAACACTAGAAGACACCTTAAGTGCTGTTAAGTGATCAAAGAGAGAGCCACATATTGGATGACACAATTAGAATAAAACTCGGTCTGGTCCAAAGACGACTTACTGATAATGGCTTGTAAACAGAGGACATTACCTCACACGAAGATTATTCAGATTCTTTGGCTCTGACACCGGATGTACCAGCCGGGTCTATTAAGAGGGGGGGGGGGGGAAACACAATTTCCCTTTGGTTAGGAGATGGAGAGAGTAGGGGTAGTGTAAAAATGGGTTTGGGTAAAAAAATAAAGATTCTCTGAGGTCCTAATTGACAATATTCAGAACAACACCAATGACGAGTTGAAAAGGATGTAAGGCAATTTCACAAAGAGGGCCTTTTTTTCTTCCTCTGCTGATGCCTCTCTCTCTCTCTCTCTCTCTCTCTCTCTCTCTCTCTCTCCCCTGTCTCGCTCACCCTTTCTCTCCCTCTCCTTCGTCTGTTCGTCCGTGTACTTAACAAGAGGACATAACAGGCCTCTCCTCCCCGTAATGGAGACGCTAGACATATAAAAGAATTGGGGGAAGTGGTGGTTTCCTTGTGTTAAATGACTGGGTCAAACGGTCAAACTGTAATTATGACCAAAGTACCAGCACTGATCGCTGGTCACCCGCCTCACCTGTCATTAACCCTCTGAACCCTGGAAGCTCTCAGTCTGGGTGGACCAGCCGCTAGTTTGCACCAGAGTTTCCAGAGGGGGGAGATAATTGGCAAGGCCTAATAGGGATCAGTGCTGTGGGACCACGCTATACATCTGGAACCCAACAAGATGCTGCACCTGAGGCTAAGAACTGGGATATAGCAGTTATAGCAGGCACAGCTCTATAGGCTTGGCTAGTACACTTAGATGGGATAGGGCAGTTAGCAGACACAGCTCTATAGGCTAGGCTAGTCCCTTCAGCTTGGTTAGAGCAGTTAGCATGCATAGCTCCATAGGCTAGGCTAGTCCCCTCAGCTGGGATACAGCAGGGATAGCTAACAACGCTCCATAAACTAGGATAGTCTAGTCCCCTCAGCTGGGATATAGCATGAAAAGCTAACAATGTTCCATAAGCTAGACTAGTCCACCCTCTCATTTCTGCACATAGCTAAGAAATCAGACTCGCCTACCTACAGTGTACTTGCATTGTATCAATGCTGACGGAGGTCTAGGAAGCATCTCAGGCCATCTTTAATTCATGTGATTAAAAATTCAGGAGAAACCCTCCTACCAGCTGTTAAACTCCTTTCGTAAGCTGTAATTCAGAGTTCAAATCCCAGAAAATTGAGGGTTAGGTTAACAGGAGTGGTGGATTGAAATACATTACACACCAGCTGTGATAGAGAGGCACGTTCAGTCAGGTGAATCCTTTGCATGGCTGCGTGCAACCAACGCATTGCTTACTTGTTAATTCCCCCATCGCTACACAACACAAAGGAAATAGTCATTTTTACAATCTCCCTGAATGTCAATACCAACAACAGATGTCTCAGTGCGCATAGCAGGATACTACTACTAGAAGAATCAGGACACGTTAGTAAGATGAAGTATTTGAATTAGGTAGATATATACGTCAGCATGTATATAGAAAGGGAAAAGGGGGATACCTAGTCAGTTGTACTACGGAATTGCATTCAACTGAAATGTGTCTTCCACATTTAACCCCTCAGAATCAGAGAGGGGAAGGGGGGCTGCCGTTATCGACCTCCACGAGGGACACACAGGCTGACAGACTGGCAGACTGACAGACATCTAGTTTAGGGGAACAACTCGCTATTGTCTCTCTTGTCTTGGTGTTCCATCTTCATTTTGTGACACTGTTTAAAAAGGTTTTACTGTTAAAATGTAACGTAGAGGAAAGCAGCTTTACAATGAGGCGCTGATTGAGCTTCCTGGTGGCCATTTTAAAGGTAGAGAGAGAACCTTTCTTGGCAGACTGCCTCTATACCAGGGTCTGGTGCCAAGCTCTTTGAAACCGAATCACTTGTAGGTTCTCAGATCACTATCCCCCTTCTGTTTACCATACTTAATTCAACTGACTAGATGTGTGTCCCAAGCGGCACCGTATTCCCTATGTAATGCACTACTTTTGACCAGGGCCCATAGGGATTAGGGTGCCATTTGGAACATAACCTACAGTAGATCTGCAATACATTCCCTATCCCTTTTTGAATGTATTTATATATATTTTATATTTTTTTTTGGGGGGGGGGGGGGGTAGATCAGCTTTAATATTGCAGGTAGATTGTAGCTTCCATCAGTGTAATTGTCTGCAATCCCCTGTATTTTTTTGGGTAAATGTACAGTACCAGTCAAAAGTTTGGACACACCTACTCACACCTAAAGGTTTTTCTTTATTTTTTTTATTTTAAACATTGTAGAAGAATAATGAAGACATCAAAACTATGAAATAACACATTGAATAACGTAGTAACCAAAAAAGAGTTAAATAAAGATTCTTCAAAGTAGATACCCTTTGCCTTGATGACATTCCTAAACCAGCTTCACCTGGAAAGCTTTTCCAACAGTATTGAAGGAGTTCCCACATATGCTGAGCACATGTTGGCTGCTTTTCCTTCCCTCTGCGGTCCAAGTCATCCCAAACCATCTCATTTGGGTTGAGGTTGGGTAATTGTGGAGGCCAGGTCATCTGATATAGCACTCCATCACTCTCCTTCTTGGTCAAATAGCCCTTACACAGCCTGGAGGTATGTTTTGGGCTGGGAGGCAAACTGCTGAGGGCCCAAAAAGGTGACACTTTTTTTGTTGTTGCACTGAAACATGCAAAAAATCCCTGCTAGGGGGAAATTCAGGTTTGAACTAATTAAACAACAAAGAATATGATCTTCATGATCAGTCTCTGTGTTTAAAATAAAAAGTGGTTCATGTGAAGCTAACTCTCAGCTGAAAAATGTAAAGAAAGCAGTCCAATGTTATTTGTTGCCTAGACTTTACTGCAAATGACACTCAAGTCCTGAGAAAAAAACAATACACTAATATTGCAGTTAGCAATGACAGCCTTTATAATAGAACTACACACGTAAATATTGCCATTTGGAAAAAAATATCTTAAAGTAGAAATAGAATGAAAACAACAGGCATTCTTTTTTTGCTCTATTATAGTGGCCACTATAGACATCGATCAAGTGCACAACGCTACATGTGTGCAAAAATAACCTTCACTGAGTAAATACAATATATAATCCCCCCTCACTCACACACACACACACACATTTTACTGTCAAGTTCAACACAACAAAAACAATCTCTTTGGGCTACACTGCACATTATTACATTGTACACTTTCTGCCTGTGGACATTTGTTCTACAATGTGCCAGTAAAAGTGAGAAAGAGGGAAGTGTGTCGTGTTCCTTTCACCTCTATAGTGGCATCCAGCTTAAGCCAGGCCCAGCTCCAGCTACACTTGATCCCTGAATCCTCATTTTCACCTAATTATCTCATTCTGAAAATGAACCACATACGGTAGAGGGAAAACATTAGTTAACAGATAGTGGTTAGTTCTTTACCTAGTCAACTAGTTAACATTTCACACAGATTGCCAGGGTCCAGTAAGCAACTAAACCATTATAATTTGAGGAACGGCAAGGAGTCGTATACCAGTTATTAACACTATAGCGAATTGGTTAGGTTACTAATGTTAGCTCATCTGATGTTGTAACGTTAGCTGTCGGACTTTATTAGCAAGCTAATTTTCACACCAGAAACTCAATTATTTGATCAGATAAGTTGTCTAATGTTGCTCAACATTTCTCTGGCTAGCTAACGGAGAATTCGATCCAGCTAGCGTGATACTTAACAATGCTAATATTTGATCCACCACATTTTCTCCCTCACCTCAAACTTTCCAAATGCCAGTAGTTTTTCGGTTACATGAAGTACGCTTCATCACCTTCTGACCCCCGTCTCACTGGAAAGGCTTCTCACCTAACGTTACCGCTTCCTTATCGTTCAGGGGACGCACCGCTGTAACTGGCGAGCTGCCTTTCCAGAGCGCGCGGTGATGCAGTAACTAGTAAGTTGGTTGAATCTTCTTTCTTCAGTCTCGTGCTGCGCTGCATTCTGTTGTTATGTAAAACAATTGTCTGAGCCTTGGATATAGCAGCCGGTATTGCTCCAAATGCATATCAGTCATTCGCTTACAGCCAGTAGTGATCCAAACCCCCCTCACCCCCACAAACTTTTCTCAATTGGATCTACACAAATCACATAGGTCACCTATTTTGGATTCAAATGCGAATTTGGCTGAAAGGTGACTACTTTGCATTGCTGGTTTTGGGTCATTGTCCTGTTGAAAAACAATTGATCGTCCTACTAAGCACAGACCAGATGGAATGGCGTATCGCTGCAGAATGCTGTGGTAGCCATGTTGTTTAAGTGTGCCTTGAATTCTAAATAAATCCCTGACAGTGTCACCAGTAAAAGACCCCCACGGCATCACACCTCCTCCTCCATGCTTCACGGTGGGAACTACACATGCAGGGATCGTCTGTTCACCTACTCTGTGTACCTCACAAAGACATCAGACCAAAGCACAGATTTCCAAGTCTCTTATTATTATTGGTGTCCTTTAGTAGTGGTTTCTTTGCAGCAATTCGACCACAATTCGACCACGAAGGCCTGATTCACCCATGAACAGTTGATGTTGAGATGTGTCTGTTACTTGAACTTTGTGAAGCATTTATTTGGGCTGCAATTTCTGAGGCTGGTAACTCAAATGATCTTTTCCTCTGCAGCAGAGGTAGCTCTAGGCTCTTCCTTTCCTGTGGCGGTCCTCATGAGAGCCAGATTCATCATAGCCCTTGATGGTTTTTGCAACTGCACTTGAAGAAACTTTCAAAAATTCTTGAAATGTTCTGCATTGACTGACCTTCATGTCTTAAAGTAATGATGGACTGTCATTTCTTGTTTCTTATTTGAGCTGTTCTTGCCGTAATATGGACTTGGTCTTTTACCAAATAGCGCTAACTTCTGTACCTACCCTGTCACATCACAGCTGATTGGTTTAAATGCATTAAGAAGGAAATAAATTATACAAATGAACTTTTAACAAGGCACAACTGTTCATTGAAATGCTTTCCAGGTTCATGAAGATGGTTGAGAGAATGAGAATGCCAAGAGTGTACAAAGTTGTCATCAAGGCAAAGGGTGGCTACTTTGAAGAATCTGAAATATAAAAATAATCCCCTAATTGGAGTAAACTAATGGACAACAACACTTAGGCTTCTACTTCCAATTTAGACATAATGTATACATTTTACAAACACAGTACATTTTACAATAGTTATATTTTATTTTGTTTTTAGTCCCATCCGTCAGCTACCCTCAACCCCTCCCATCTATCCCTGAAGACCATCCAGTTGTGATTTCTATTTGCCATATATTTTTCGACTGTGTTGTGATGTTTCACAAAAGTTCTAAACCTTTCTATTCTCCTAGTTTCTACCAATTGGAATTTAAAGATTTTTTTTTTTTTGCTAAGAGTATTATTATATTATTGATCGATTTGACTATGACTTTTCAAATCACCCAGCAGTGCTATTCTCAGAGTTAGTTCCAGGTAAATTGTGCAATTCCTCAGCCATTCCTGAACCTGCGACCAAAAACAAGCTACATATCGACAGTACCAAAACCAATTATCTAATGATTCTGTCTCTTCGCAGCAACATCTGCAGACGTGGGTTGGTCATATCCCCCATAAATATAACATTCTATTGGTTGCGAGAATTTTGTATAACATTATATAAACTCTAAGTTTTGAATACTGCGTCATTTTGTGAATCAGTTCATAAACCATGTGCCATGGAATCGGGAAAATCGAAAATCTCTTCACAACCATTTTTCAATCAATGTTTGTGTCCCAATCAGAGTCCTATGGGCCCTGGACCTGGTCAAAAGTGGTGCCCTGAATAGGGAAAAGGGTACCATTTGGGATTCAGCCCAAATCTGTCCTTGCATGTTGTCACTCCCGGTCCAGGTGGGTTGCAGTCAGAGTGTGTCGACTTTTGCTCCAACGTGAACTGTATAATACTCCCAGCTATTTGATTCTGCGTAAAAATGTGTTGAACACTTGCCCCTCATCTAACAAAGGTTGACCGTTTAATCTGGCAGGCCAGTGCCAGCTGGGGTCAGGGTAATCCCAGTGAGCAGGGGAATTAGAGAAGGTTTATCCTCCATCCAACCCTCCATCCCTCCATCCCATCCCTTCATATCTACATGTACATGTATAAACCGAAAGCTCCATTTCAGCCGCACTAAAACACCACATTGACCCGATCCATCAACCTTGCAGCTCCGACTGTACTTGTGAAGTTAATTAATTACTTCACATGCGACAGGGCTGTTTTGCAAAATGATGAATGATGGGTAGAGAGAATAGGAACGGTGGTGGCGTTTTAGCGCAGCGGTGCACAGCTGGTGCTGTGTTTGTCCAGTATACCACTCTGCTACCTGGGCGCGTTTGGCGGGCTGCCTATGCACTCAAGCAGACCGAAAGGATTTCATTTTCAGTGTGTAAGAGGCTTTATTGCACTTAATACAGGACTCAGTAGGCAAGCATAATCTGTCCACGTTCACCGATGAGACACTATCCACTGATTCTGACTGACGACGGAGAGCGATGGAATGAAACTGGACTGGAAGAACACTTCATGAGAAGAACAGGATGAACTGACGTGTGTAATAAACTAATTACCAGGCCTTATTATGCCTAATTTATACTGTATGTACGCAAAGCAAGAATCCAAATGCATAAGGACTATCCTGCAGGAGCGTTGGACTAGTCACCGGAAGTTTGCAAATTCAACTCCCTAAACTGACAAGGTACAACTCTGCCGTTCTGCCCCTGTAAAGGATGTGAAATGGCTAGCTAGTTAGCGCTAAATAGCATTTCAATCGGTGACGTCACTTGCTCTGAGTCCTTGAAGTAGTAGTTCCCCTTGCACCGCGGCTTTTGTGGAGCGATGGGTAACGATGCTTCGTGGGTGACTGTTGTTGATGTGTGCAGAGGGTCCCTGGTTCGCGCACGGGTATGGGCGAGGGGACGGTCTAAAGTTATACTGTTACACCCCTGAACAGGCAGTTCCCACTGTTCCTTCTAACCTTAATTCCTTTGTTTTGTCTTTGTTTTAGTATGGCCAGGGCGTGAGTTGGGGTGGGCAGTCTATGTTCCTTTTTCTATAATTTGGGATTTCTGTGTTTGGCCTGTTATGGTTCTCAATCAGAGGCAGCTGTCAATCGTTGTCCCTGACTGAGAACCATACTTAGGTAGCCTGGTTTCACTTTTGAGTGCTGGGTGATTATTTCCAGTTTAGTGTTTTTGTCATTCACCTTACGGACTGTTCGTTTGTTATTTATTGTCTTGTTCAGTGTTCTAGTACTTCATTAAAAGCTATGAACACTTACCACGCTGCGGATTGGTCCTCCTCTTCTTCCACCACAGACGAGCGTTACAGCATCCTTCATATCTGTGGACTGCACACATCTTCTAATTTTTGCTACGCAACTACACATTATCGCCGTTTTGCGTCGCTATTTGTAGTTCTGGCGTTGCACACTGCATTTTCTTTGCCTTTAGTGTCATTCTACACTTGCTCAAAAAAAGGGGTCATTTTAGCAGCCAATTTCATTCAAAGCAATTATTCACATATAGTCAGGGAATGTGCATGCAGGGATCAAACTCTCATCGTCAACCAACATCAAGCTCCGTTGTCAAAAGCGGTCCAAAAACAGTATTAATTGGAGTGATGTGAAAATGAAAGGTTGTGTTCTATTGGGAATTACATAACTCACTTCAAGGAGCCCCTTTTACAAAATCTCTGCTCTGTTTAACACAAGTTATTACCTGTGGGTTAAGGTGCGAGATCAGTCGAGGGACACAACAACAACAGTGAACCTGTGCTCCGTTGCTTTGGCCATCAAAACATTCCACAAAGAAACATATAGGTTTTCATCTCAAATGGCATCCTTTATCCTATGAAGTGGGCCCTATTTGCCCTGGTCGGAAGCAGTCCACTATGTAAGGTTTAGGGTCCCATTTGGGAGGCAATCATAACTATCCCCCCTCCCTGGGATGGCGTCGAGCACCATCAAAGTTTCAAACACAGGGTTTGTGAAAATAAACAAATTTATCGACAGAGGCTAGGTTTGCTCCCTTTTATTTTTGATCATTTGAGCAGCCTCAGGCCAGATTTTAACACCAGTTTTCAGAGTCTTGATTTGCAGCTCTGGCCATTTTTAATAATGCAGGGGTGAAACTGGAGGAGAGGATTGTGGTTTGGTTTTCTCTTTACTCTCACTCAGAGATGCCTCTCTGGTTGCATCCCAAGTGGCACCATCCCCCGATATAGCGCACTACCCTATGGGCCCTGGTCAAAAGTAGGGAATGTATAGGGAACAGGGTGTCATTTGGGACATAGAATTTTTCAGGGGTCTGGCTCCTCCCTCACACTTCTCCAGGTTCAAGTGTTGTCATAACTATTTCACATGTCAAGGGCAGACAGGAAACCTCCTACAAGATACAAGTTAAGAGGAAGAGATGTGGGAAGAAAGAGGGAAAAAAGTTTTTGCCAGCCTCCAATGCAAGGATTTCATGCTGGGAACACAAAAGAGCATATTAAACACTAAAGTTTATCAGTACAAATTAAGTCTTGGATTCACAGTTCCTTTAATCTTTAGCATCTGAAAGTTGTTTCTTTTTCTTCTTCTCTCTTCCTCATCTCTCGGTTTTCCCCAGTCAGATGTTGAAACGAAATCCAGCCAGTACCATTGACTTTCCCGTAAAAAAGAAAAAAATATCGAGATACATCATAAAAATTTAATTACTTCTATCTCATTTCCATAAGATTCCTTAAAAAATGTAAAATTCATTTAAAGTAAGTGGTGACTTTGTCTTTGAAGATCATGACAATTAACATGGATCAAAGCGTAGGTTCTGTAAGGATGGGATCTCATTACCATAATGAAATTAACTTGGAGACAAGAATCTAATAGGTGCAACAAAAAACGCATTAATAATATTTGAGGAAAATGATGTTTATGCTGGTAATACAACAATTATAAGAACTTGTATCCAGCTAAGAGTTTGTTAATGAACTTTTATTTTACACAGAGAACATATCAAGACCATTTATCCATTTTTATAATTTTTCACATTCGGAAGAATACGATTTATACATCCTTTTTTTGCATTTCAAATGTAATCCCAAAATACACAAAGCATAGTTTTGCCAGTATTGTTTATTCTAGATTATGCCACATAAAATGTATCCAAATGATCATATCTATTCTAATTATTGCAATGACATTAAGTGAATAACAGCACCAATGGTGAGAATCTTCTTGATTTATAGATAATAAGGGTTTCCCTGCTAAAGCTACTCTAAATAAACATTTAAAAAATGTATACGTAAATGTTTTATTTCCACATACACCGGATAGGTGCAGTGAAGTGTATTGTTTTACACCGTCAGCCATAGAAGTACGGCGCCCCTGGAGCAAATTAGGGTTAAGTGCCTTGCTCAAGGGCACATCGACACATTGCTTACCTTGTCGGCTCGGGTATTTGAACCAGCAACCTTTTGGTTACTAGCCCAACTTTCTAACCGTTTGGAGCGATAGTTGGAAACATATGCCAGATACATAAATGTAGGGATTGCCAAAACATTTTACAGACATTATTAACAACACTATAATGAAAAATGTGGTGTTTCTTGAATGTTCATAGTGTTCCCTGAAGTCATAATTGCCACTTTGATGCTCCCCTATCATGGCATGAATGTGCATAGTGTCACAGTGTTGTACTTAGTCTACTGCCTTTAACCTCTCCTCCTCTCCGCTCCATGGGAACTATGTGCTCTTCTCCCTGACAGAGTAAAGACCCTGTCATCCACAGCCTCAGCACTACACATAATTGAAATAAATCGTAACAGTACAGGATTGTAGTCTGAGGTTAGTTAATAGCTAACCTTCCCATCCTGAGTCGTGAAGAGGTCCAAGGAGGCAGATAGAAGAGGAGGAGAAGGAGTTGGGGGGGGGGGGGGGGGGGGGGGGGGTCCAATGACCCAGATTTATTCTCTAAACATAAATAAATAATTAACCCACATACTTTTTCTCAAGCCTCCGAGGCCCCTGATAGGTGCCTCGATAGCAGCAACAGTTTGCCGGGAGCTTTCAGAGGTCTGTTTGGGCGATGGAGTAGACGGGTGTTTCAGGCCGAGCCAAAGTATGCTCTGGAAACTACCGTGTCACTGTGATTCCGATGCCCTATCGCATTCTTTCCTCAGATCCCAGGCAGTTATGCTTTTTTCCCCTTACGTGCAGGCCAGGATGTAGACAAATTGAGTCCAGTGACCTATGTGGGGGCGGATTTTTGGAAAACACGTCTCTCTCCTGTCCACACACGTTCATTAGCCTGTTCCCCTAGAGCAGTGTTGTTTACATGCTTTTTTTTACCCCCCCCCCAAAGTTATTGGTTTTTGTATGAGGTTGGAGGGGGTGGGGGAAGATGGGTTCGTTTGTGAACCCTATACAATGGTATTTTCCTCACACGAAACAGATTTTCTCAAACAGAATTGTGACCAATAGACATTGTCACTGTATTATGATGGGTTGTGGGTAAGAAACTTCGAAATTGCATTCTATAATCTGTTGCACCAGTAAGAGGAGAGGTCGGCAAATGAAGTCACCTTTCTCTCTCCAAGTCATTATGTTGTGTTGAATCAACAGGGGAGGAAGGTTCCTGGCTTGGCCGTGGGACTCACACACCATCAACACACACACACGTGCACAAGTGCACACACAGCATATTATACAGCGAAGAACACAATGACCTGTAGGTGCTCAGCTGTTGGAAGGAAATTGGTGGGCCCTGATTTTTGTATGATACTCCAAAGCCTCCATGTCCCCTGGTCTAGTCTCCCACGCGGTATTATAATGCATGTTACATCGCAGGAAATATGCACTGTTTCTTTATTTTCTCTCTCTCTCTCTGTCATCCACTCATTCTTCCTCTCTTACTGATTCTTTCTCTCTCCTCCTCTCCCCCCTCTCATTCCTCTTGTGACCGGTGGTGGTTCAGTAGAAAGGGAAGGCCTGGCAGAAGAAAGGCCTTGTTAGATCTGGAGTTTTGGGCCCAGGGAAACTAATCAACGTGTTACTACTGTCACATAGAGTTAAATCCACTCTTTTTGAAGAAGGAGATATACCTCATCCTCTGCTTTGAATATTCTCCCGTGAGGCTTGTGAAATATATGCATGAATATCTGCCATGATAATATGATATTACTCAGTAAAGCAGGCGTCTCATGTAGAATGGTATTTGTGTTTACTGTCAATTGCTTTCAGTCTTTATTTGTATGGAACAAACGCAAATATCATAAGACAAATCCATTGTTGATCATTATAATAATTACAGTATATCTATATATAGGGCTTGGAGTAGAACTGTGGAATTCAGAGGGAATTTTCAATGCTCTAATAAAGTATTGAAGCTCATACTGCCCTGGTTTTTAACTTGTTACACTTCTCACCTCCCTTTCATGGCTGCATTTGCTTATTCCACTAGGCTAGTCCACAGTTCCAATATGTTCTTTCTTTAAAGTGTATTCCATCAGGTCAAAAATATATGTCTTTTTTTGAAGATACACAGCTACACTTCTCAAACTTTGATATTCCGTTAGATTCTTTTTTTTGGACATGTTGACGTTTTTAAGAAACCACAGGTTTTGATGTGATTTCCCCCTGCCTTTTTACATCATAAGTAAACATACAAAATTGCTTTAAACAGACAGGCAACATGTAAAGGGCAACAGTAGGGAGCTATGATTGACATGTTTTTTATTTTGACAGTGCTCACCCTCTTTGCTCCTGGTTTGTGATCATAAATAGTGTATGAGCTTATTAAGGAAGCCGCTGCCAGGTTCCCTACTAGTGTGTGTTAGTAGTGTTAGCAGCCAATTTGCCAGTACACATGTGAGACATTATTAGTCTCTCCATTTATTCTAGACTCTCTCCCTTCTTTCTGTCTTTATTACACACACACACACACACACACACACACACACACACACACACACACACACACACACACACACACACACACACACACACACACACACACACACACACACACACACACACACACACACACACACACACACACACACACACACACACACACAGGAGCCCACTTGTCTTCCATTACTCACTGCGAGGTAGGCTTGGGAGTGTCCCAAATGGCACCCTATTTCCCATACACAGTGCCTTTGGAAAGTATTAGGACCCCTTGACTTCTTCCACATTTTGTTACGTTACAGCCTTATTCTAAAATGGATCAAATCAAATAAAGTCCTCATCAATCTACACGATACCCCATAATGACAAAGCAAAAACAGTTTTATAGATTTTTTGCAAATGTATTGAAAATAAAAAACAGAAATACCATATTTACTTAAGTATTCAGACGCTTTGCTATGAAACTCGAAATTAAGCTCAGGTGCATCCTGTTTCCATTGATCATCCTTGAGATGTTTCTGCACCTTGATTGGAGTCCACCTGTGGTAAGTTAAATTCATTGACATGATTTGGAAAGGTACACATCTGTCTATATAAGGTCCCACAGTTCACAGTGCATGTCAGAACAAAAACCAAGCCATGAGGTCGAAGGAATTGTCGGTAGAGCTCCGAGACAGGATTTGAGTTTGAGTTTATTTTTTATTTTTACAGGGACAGTGCAAATTAATCAACGTTTCAGTAAAAGTGCCGGTTTTAGCCAGCCGGCTAATTTTCAACCGCAGTCCCTGGGCAGGTTATTAAAAACAATTACAATATAGACAATAGCAACATAGAACAAGCAAGACATAGCAACATAGGACAAGCAGGACATAGCATACAGACAGAGCAACATAGGACAAGCAAGACGTAGCATACAGACAGAGCAGCATAGAACAAAAAGCAGCAAGTCAAAATTCATAAAAGCAACAAAGTGTTTCCACACCTCACAAGCTACAGACAACATGGAGAGTGTTGAGGCACAGATCTCGGGAAGGGTACCAAAAAATGTCTGCAGCATTCAATGTCCCCAAGAACATTGTGGCCTCCATCATTCTGAAATAGAAGAAGTTTAGAACCACCAAGACTCTTCCTAGAGCTGGCCCCCCAGCCAAACTGAGCAATCAGGGGAGAAGGGCCTTGGTCAGGGAGGTGACCAAGAACCCGATGGTCACTCTGACAGAGCTCTAAAGTTCCTCTGTGGAGATGAGAGAACCTTCCAGAAAGACAACCATCTCTGCAGCACTCCACCAATCAGGCCTTTATGGTAGAGTGGCCTGACGGAAGACACTCTGCCAAAAGACACCTAAAGACTTGCAGTCCATGAGAAACAAGAATCTCTGGTCTGATGAAACCAAGATTGAACTCTATGGCCTGAATGCCAATCGTCACGTCTGGAGGAAACCTGGCACCATCCCTATGGTGAAGCATTGTGGTGGCAGCATCATGCTGTGGGGATGTTTTTCAGCACCAGGGACTGGGAGACTAGTCAGAATCGAGGCATAAATGAACAGAGCAAAGTACAGAGAGATCCTTGATGAAAACCTTCTCCAGAGCGCTCAAGACCTCAGGCTGGGCGAAGATTCACTTTCCAAAAGGACAACGGCCCTGATCACACAGCCAAGACAACGCAGGAGTGGCTTCAGGGCAAGTCTTTGAATGTCCTTGAGTGGCCCAGCCAGAGTCCAGACTTGAACGTGATCGAACATCTCTGGAGAGACCTGAAAATAGCTGTGCAGCGACGCTCCCCATCCAACCTGACAGAGCTTGAGAGAATCTTCCGAGAAGAATGGGAGAAACTCCCCAAACACAGGTGTGCCGAGTTTATAGCATCATAACCAAGAAGACTTGAGGCTGTAATCGCTGCCAAAGGTGCTTCAACAAAGTACTGAATGAAGGGCCTGAATACTTACGTAAATGTGATACTTCAGTTTTTATTTTCAATACATTTGCAAACATTTCTAAAAGCCTGTTTTTGCTTTGTCATTATGTGATATTGTGTGTAGATTGATGAGGAAAATAAACGTTTTAATCAATTTTAGAATAAGGCTGTAATGTAACAAAATGTGGAAAAAGTCAAGGGGTCTGAATACTTTCCAAATGCGCTGTAGATGGTGCACTACTTTTGATGTGGGCCTATAGGGTTCTGGTCAAAAATAGTTCACTATATCGGAAATAGGGTGCAATTTGGGATGCAGTATATTAAAAAAGGAAATTCTCAGGATTTCCCCCCAGAAATATACATTATTCCCTGATTCTTCCCTCAAAAATTCCAAACAAGGCATACCTTTTATGCATTTTTATATATCGCAAAGCATTATGCTGTGTGTGTAACCGTTCAGAAATTGTCCAATCTTCTGAAGGTTGTGAATGTGAAGAGTTACCTTATGTAGGTTTCCTTCTGGAAAAATTACTCTTTCTTGTTTAACTTAACCTATATTGATCTACCTGGGTTGGACTCTGACAGAGGATGACAGAGAGACAGACACAATGGTAGCTAGTTCCAAAAGGCCATCTCTCTCTAAGAGGAGTATTGGTACCAACGTCACACCTTTTCTCCCATTGGTCATCCCTCCAGGAGTGGCAGGAGAGGTGAGGGACATAATTGTTGCTTGATGGCCTCTCTAAAAGGATGTCGGTAGGAAGTGGAGATGGAGAGGTGATCAGATTCCGGGGGTCCCCAGAGGTAGATTTGCGAGTGGAGCTCGTCGGATTCACCTCTCCCTGACACCAACACCGGGCTGGAGCCTGAGAGTCAGCCGTTGGTCAAGTAAAGTGTTCTCCTGGGTTCAAATACTATTTAAAATTGTTTCAATACTTTTTTTCCCGCTTTCGCCTGTCTTGACGGGCAGAATTAAACGTTTTTCTGAGTATTTTATTGGTCCATTGAGCCCAGACAAGCTCAATCAGTCGCAGAGAAATAATTTCAAATGATTTCAAATAATGTTTGAACCCAGGTATGCTGGAGAGAGACATGCAGGCAGGGAGTGAGTGAACAGACCTGACCATGACATGACATCCACAGAGATCATTTGATGCTAGGGATCTCTAGGGGATCTCTGGTGTGGAGTCACTGGGTCAAAGCTGCAGTTTTACAGTACTGATGGGTTCAGAACACAACAGGGAGCAGAGCCCCTCCCAAGTACAGACACGCCATGTCTTGCAGCTCCAGCACAATATAATAAGAAATAAAACATATGAGCCTTCTCAATAAATAAGAGATGTATAATTTAACACCGTCTGCAAATATAAGTTGCGATCTATTCATGCGGTAATCTTTGAACTGGACAATTGCAGAGGAACCGAGCCCAATCTTTGTGTCACCTATTCAAAAGCGAGGACAGTGGCTTTTCGTACCGTGCACATTTTAGGACACCCTCAAGCCTCACGTCTCACCGTGTAGGTTGACTTAGTGGTGTCAACCCCAACAACTAATAAGGTTAATATTTGAAGGAACTGATTCATCTTACTTTGACTGGCTGGGTTTCTCTTTAAAACAGCATCCCACAGATGCTGACGTCAACCCAGTAGATGCCCTCTAATGATAATGACTCTACTGACACTTAAAGGGGAAGTTCAATGTTTTACATCTTGATGTGAGATGGTTCCTAAGTAGTTGTCTTTGTGGCTAAAGTTAGCTGAAGTTATTGTGGCTGTTTTGAGAAAACCGAACCACGGGCTACAGTTTCTTCTGGACCATAGAACCATATAATCAAGTTGTAAGATCCTGAACTTCCCCTTTAATATTTTCTCAACCTGTATTTTATTGAGTCAATACTCCTGACTGTGCAGGTATCGCCATTCCTCTTGACGGTTTCCCGTGGTTCCGATGTCATTTTAATGTGTGGAAAAATCTGGTGAAACTTATAAAAGAGGAACCACAGCAGAATATCGTCTCCAGACCATCCCCAAACCTGTTATTAAATGGGAATTCAAACAGCTATTTAATTTAGACAGGACCTAGGAAAGGTTGCTTGGGTTTGTCTTTACAGTGTTTTCACTGCCAATATTACAGCTGAAAAGTTATTTTACCTCAACTATAGAATTAAACTGTACACACACACACACACACACACACACACACACACACACACACACACACACACACACACACACACACACACACATGCTGACACTCACTGATTTGTAAATGACCCCTCAGGTCTTGCAAGAGTCTTTTGGGGGACATTTGTTGTGGAAGCAGGAATGTAGTGGTGCTGAAGAACGTAATCTATCAAACTCTGTAGAGGATGTCCAGTTGGTGGCTCCGTCAAGCTTAGAATAGTCTTTTGTTCAAACACCTTTAATAATGAAACACTTTCCCAGCCCCTCAGGGCTCATAAGATTGACGACTTTTGCGGCAGGGGGGGGAAAAACCCTCCTCTCTACCGATTCCCATATAAACTGGAACACTTCTTGGAGAAAAGGTATAGTGTTGTATCACCTAATGTATCTTCAATATGCTGAACCTCTCCTGAGTCCTGGACGTTGTGTACTTCTCAGTATACACAACTTAAAACATTACCAAAAGCCACCAGAGGCAGAATAATGAGAAAAAAAAGTGAGAGAAGAGCTGTCTTACAAAGAGCTGCCTCCCACCTTCTCTCTCTCTCTCTCTCTCTCTCTCTCTCTCTTCTCTCTTCTCTCTTATCTCTTCTCTCTTCTCTCTTCTCTCCTCTCTCCTCTCTCTCTCGTCCTACTAGATGATTTCAACTCTTTAAACGTGCATTATTATGTATGGACCTAATATCTCTTGAGGTATTCATATTGTTGAGTGTAGGAAATCATCATAGTAAAATTCGTATTGCCTTCTGTTATTTCTCTGAGAGAAAGGACAAACAGAAAGAAATACCAAGTGGATGAGTCACATCTGAATAGTTTCTAAGGTAAATACAACTCCCAACGCTTTCCTATCAATTGAGTAGAGTGCGGGCACTATATTTCTGTGGATAAACAAACAATGGAAGCATCCCAAATGGTACACTACTCCCTATATAGTGCACTACTGTTGACCAGAGCCTTAGGGTGCAGTGGTGCACTATATAGGTAGTAGGGCGCCATTTGGGACGCACACCATGTTTGCCACGATAACTTTCAATAAATGACCTACTCACATATTTGAGAGCTAATATTTATCAGGAAATCTGCCGAGCGACCGCAGCCAGGCCAACTAAACAAATATTGAGCTTCAACATCTCTTAAAACAACATACATGCAAAACCAAGTGTACACACATGATGCTGCCCAGCCACCACACCAGCAACTTCTGCAACAGAATGTTGCTTCAACAAACACTGATTCAAACTGTTATTATTCAAGACAGAAAGTATCAATTCTATTTTTCTTTAGTGGCTGTAGCTGTAGTGTAGTGTACTCTCATATTATATACAGCTCTGCGCAACTGTGTGTGCACACAAGTCTCAATATCAAAGGCTGTGCAGTAAGAGCCTGGGGTGGTCGAGACCTGGTCTCCATCTCTTGGTTGATGAGTGCTTCTTAAGTCCCCTCTGTGATGAGTTCTCTCTTTCCTTATCATGTATATGCAGAAACAGGGGAATGCCACTAGGGAAGACTGGGGGTTATGATATGGGTCTGCACTGGAATCTGGGTCACAAGCTTAATTGTATTTTCGGGCATTTTGTACTTTTTAAGGCCCAGTCTTGATCTCGGAGAGGAGCGAGTGAGACGGGGGGAGAAAAAAAAGAGGGCTGACCGTCCGTTCTATGCAGCAGGAAAGAAATCAACAGAAGAAATAAGGAGGCAATGATCGTGGGCCCAGGCCTTGGCCGACACTTCTCCTACGTCTGCCTGTCAACACTGTGGACGGCGGTATGTATGACAGATTTGACAAGAGGGAGGGAGCAGAGATCCTTAAAGAGATCCTTATTCACCACAGTAACAGACTTGGTAACTTAGTTGTAGTCACGCTGTGGTTACCTACTGCATAGCTCCAAAAATAGGGGTGTTTTTGGGGTTTTTAAATATTTATGAACACGTTTTTGGATATCTTCGCACAATTGTCAAGTCATATGGAGAACTAGGCTAGCTAGCAGGCTAAAATGACTAACTTTAGCTGGCTGGCTTGTTGGCTAATGTAACTGTATATACCGGTAACATTATTTGATAACTGGTTAGATGGCGTTATATATTTCCCAAACTTTGGTTTACTTCAATGTAGCTGTAAGCTAGGTGTTGATAGCAACTGGCTGACTCATGCAGTTCTAACGTAACGCTAGCAGGCTAGTTGTCCAGCAACCTTGCAACCTGATTTGTAACTGTACTTGAATTCATTATTTGTTTGTACGTTGGCTGAAAGCTAAATTGAAACTAGCAGTCATGAGTGCATACAATTTAGTTTAATTTGAAGTCCTGGCTGCTCTAGCAATATAGCATCACAGTGGCTAGTTGTTAGCAGACTTCGGTTCAAATACTATTTGAAGTCATTTTAAATACTGTATGTGTTTGAATGAGCTTACTACAGAATAACTACAGGACTACATTGATGTAATTCTAGTTCCTGTAATTTTTTCTCACATGTAACATAGTTAATTCTGTCAGTACAAAGGGCGTAGAACTCCGCCAAGAATATGCATATTTGTTTCACATTGCATATTTTAAGAAACCATCTACTTGTCACGAACCGTCTCGAAGTTCGTAACAAAAAGGGAGACAACGTGGAGATAAGGAATAACATGTATTAACTGAAGTAAACTAAATGCAATTAACAATGGTGTGTGTAGTCAGTAATCAGTGGTGTAAGTGAGTGGTTGTGTGCATAAATGTGATAATGCGGGTTGTTGAAGGTGCCAAAGCAAACAATAACCCCCCCCCCACACACACCCCCCAAAAAAACGCCACAACCCAAATCTAACAGTGTGTCTGCATGGAGAGAGTCTCCTCAATGAATGGGGGAAGAGGTGCATTTATCCCAGGACACACCCGGGCCCAGGTGTGTCCCATTTCACTGACGACCCTCCCGGCTCCGCCCACCGACATCCTATTAAGGAAAACAAGAGCAAAGAGAAAGAATTCGGCAGACAGAGTGGGAGGGTCATCACATGCTCCAAAAAAGTTTTTGTCCAATTATATATCTAAATCAGTACTCATTACTAACATATACATCATCTCCGTGTTTCAATTAATATTCAAATGATGTATAACATTTTGCATGCAAATTGATAATTTATTCAGGATTAGGTATATTGCAGTTAAATCTATCTCTATCCAGGCAGAATGTACCTAGCTTGCCCTTAATAAGCTGTGCTCCTAGTAATGCTCCTGAACTTATTATAATGCAATATGCACAAGCAAAAGCATCACCAAATCCGTAATGTTATTTCTTGGCAATTAACATAGAGTAGAACATACAGACCCTGAGTTAATTTGCACAGACACTTGCATATAATGCAAAACAGAACGAGTAAACAGGCCCAGTGACTTCCACAAACACTGGAGCTAGTCAAGTGTTTCAAATCTAATTTAAATATATTGAATGTTTACTTTGTCCATTTTGCTAAAATGACTTAGCTGTATTAGAGCTAAATGGAAAATATCGGGCTTTGTATTGTAACTGACTGGGGAGCAGGAAGACCTTTGTCAACGTTGGGTAGCTAGCCAGCTCACTGTCCACGCAATGTATATGTTATCCCATCCTCAAGGGACTTCAATTAGACAGGTACCTGGGTCTAGATCCACAACTCCCCACAGGCCTTCCCTGTCACATTGAACCATGAAGTTGGGCTCAGTTAATATTCCAGGGGAAGTGAAGATCCATAAAGTTTCTCCTATAAAACACACGGGCTCTGTAACGTCCAAATAACAGCACTAAATAAGAGGCTTACACCTGTACAACATGCAGGTCTGCTGGGTGTTGAGGACCAGGATATGGATGTGTTTTCTCCCTCCTGCTCTTCTGGCTGCCTCAGACAGTTGTAAATGCCTTGAGTAAAAAAATACTGAGTGCTGTTAATGGATAGGTTTATTTTAAAGCATGCCATCTGCTATCAATCACAGAGAGGTATGGGAGCGCAAGTTAGCTAAAGTCCCCTCTCCTTTCCTTCACCGCCCGCCGGCCCGATAAAGACAGGACTTCACTGCTCGGGGAACGACTGGATCCCCAGGAGAATAAAACATCAAACCCACTCAGCAGCTCCACTAACAATAATAAAAATGCCTGGGCTTAAAGGTGACATTCCCAATTTACGATTATTTGTGTCTATAAAGTGTATTCTTTGGCTCCTGACTCATTCCCTCTGTCTCGCTACACAAGAACAATACATTAAGGATGCTGAGGGTAAATGGAAATTCTACCTGTTTTATTAAACCAACAGCCACTACCTGAGACTTTCAATTTGGTCTGGGTTGACCTCCAAGGAAACATTTCTCTCCCCTGTCGTCTACCTTCCCTCTCACTTATTCAATTCCCTTTTTACATTGACTGCCCTCCTGCGAGACCGGGCCACAGCAGCATTAATGGATGAGCTTGAACCGTGCTGAAATAGAGAGGGGAGAAGACTGTAGATCTCGTCTTCTATAGAAGATTTACTCCGGCTATAAGACGGATGAAATCAGACCTTTGTATCTCTTTTTAGTGATCTTTCTCTCTCTCTCTCTCTCTCTCTCTCTCTCTCTGAAGGGCAATACTGGAGGAGGAAAATGTGATAAAGAGACAGATATCAGAGGAGAACAAACATCAGACAATTGGGTGGTGTTAAACGATCAACATGGTCTGTGATCAACAAAGGGGATATGACTCAACAATATTTTGTCTGTGTCTAACCTTTCTTTCAACACCTGCGTGTAACACAAATTAGGATCTAATTTCTGCTCTAAAACCTTGCTCTGTATTTTATTCTGGAACATATCACAGACTACCAGTACAACCATCTTTAAATAATGAGATTGAAAGGAAAAGCCATTGAACGTTTCCTGGATAGGACCCAGACATTTGTTCACTCCACTACTTACTACACCCTGTTTCTCAGAAGAGGTGATGGCACATAAAGTACTATGAAATATGGCGAGAGTGAAACGGTGGTCTGAGGCACAGCCAAGTTCTTTTTGAGTTATGGACATTTCTCTTATATGCTTTCAAGAGCAGTCTGTCTCCTTGTGATGGAATTCTCACACTTAACTCCATCAATGTAAATGGGCTTTTCTACATTAATAACCCCTCATTCAATACTTTTGCTTTATAGAAGGCATAAGAAGCATGGCTGGCAAGAAAATCATGCACACATTTATTGTGCCATTTATTGTTGGTGAAAAACAAGCATGTTCAATCCAAGCCTCACCTCAACACTTACCTTGTGATGGCCCTTTACACAACAGTCAACTTGCTTGATTTTTGTCAGGCTGTGTTTGACTTGTGAGTGAGGGTTTTGTAATAGGACGACGTGGAGATCCATATGTCAAAGCGCTACGCTCCTAGGAGCTAGCGAAGGTGAGTGAGTTTGAGTTTTTTGTGTTAAGTGTTTGAAACATATTGCATATCAAGGACCATTCAACGCCGGTCTGACCAATAGGAATCCCCACTTCAAGATTGTTTTGATCACGCGGACTGGGGTATGTTCTGGGTAGCTTCTGATAATAACACCGGCGAATACATGGATACGGTGACTGAGTTTTATCAGGAAGTGTATAGGAGATGTTGTACCAACTATGACTATTAATGCAACTGGGTCCTTGACTTCCTGACGGGCTGTCCCCAGGTGGTGGAGCAGGTGGAAAGTTTAAAGTTCCTCGGCGTACACATCACTGACGATCTGAAGTGGTCCACCCACACAGATAGTGTGGTGAAGAAGTCGCAACTGCGCCTCTTCAACCTCAGGAGGCACCTAAAACTCTATTATTATTATTTTTACAGATGCACAGTTGAGAGCACCCCGTCGGGCTGTTTCACCGCCTGGTATGGCAACTGCACCACCCTCTGGAGAGCCCTGCGGTTGCAGGCGGTGCAGTCTGCCCAACGCATCACCGGTGGGAAGCTACCTGTCCTCCAGTACACCTACAGTCACCGGGAGGCCAAAAAGATCATCAAGGACAACAACCACCCGAACCACGGCCTGTTCACCCCGCTGTCGTCCAGGAGGCGAGATCAGTACAGGTGCATCAAAGCTGGGACCGAGAGACTGAAAATCAGCATCAATCTCAAGGCCACCAGACTGTTATATAGCCATCACTAGGCAGCTTCCGCCCAGTTACATAACCCTGCACCTTAGAGGCTGCTGGCCCATATACATAGCTAGTCAATTTAATAATTTGTTGATATATTTGCCCTACTCATATCATATGTATGTACTGTATTCTATTCTACTATATTTTAGTCTATGCCACGCTGACATTGCTCATCCTAATATTCATATATTCCTTAATTCCATTATTTAACTTTTAGGTTGTGTATATTGTGTGTACTGTTGTGCATTGATATTACTGTACCGTCGGAGCTAGAAACACAAGCATTTTGCTACACCCACATTGACATCTGCTAAACATGTGTATGTGACAAATAAAATTTGATAGCATTAGAATATACTATCTGTATCTTCTTATGAGAGAGAGAGAGAGAGAGAGAGAGAGAGAGAGAGAGAGAGAGAGAGAGAGAGAGAGAGAGAGAGAGAGAGAGAGAGAGAGAGAAAACCCATTATTTGGGCCCTAATGGATAAAGGATGTGCAGCAGGGAGATCAAAGATGCATTTGCGTGAACTAGTGACAGCCATGACACTGTGTGGCAGATTAATTAAGACTGGCACTATTCATAAACACATTTCATAGACTTTCACTTACATTGTATGTTTGGGATGCCAACTTCGACATATCTCCTATAACAATTTTTATACAAATCATATCAAGTTACGTAGAAAATCTCAGAGGTTCAGAGGCAAAACTGTAAGTTGATTTGAACAACCTTATTATTGCATTGATGATTGACCCTATCAGTGTGACTAGTTGAATATGTCATCTTTGTTGAAATCTAAATCTTTTTCAAAATGGTGGCATGCATGGAGGACGAGGATGGGGTTTACTTTGACAGGCATGTAGGGGACTAACAAATAATGCCATCTACCATGTTGCCTATGTCTTATAACCTTACAACCTATTATAGGATGCTTGGAGGGTTGAACTATTTTACCAAAACAGATTGACAGGAACAGTAGTTGTGTGTAATAGTTTGAAACTAAAGAAGATCACAAAACTGCAGATGAAAGAAGTGCTTTGTAACACCTACGGTACTGGAGGAAATATTTTGGACTTGTTATTACGGAATAATCCAATACTTCTGTTTGTATATTGTTGTTGCATTCATGACGAAAGTCTGTAAATATATGCATATAAATTTAAAGAAAGTACCAATTTCTTTCACAGCCAAATTGCCAATCATCATGATTGTACCCCATGGTCGTAATAATGTTGAACTAATAAATAATAATACCATTTGCACAATTAAAGGGGAGAAGAACGACAGTCACATTCACCTCATAGCTAGTTCGTAATAGAAAGAAGCAAAAATCAACCCATAAATAATGAATATGATCGTGATTATTCTCTTTCTGATTTACATAATAATTGTTGAAATTATAGTCATTTTCTTTGTTTCCAACAAGACTGGCATAGCGTAGGTTACCTTCTTGCTTTCAAAGTACACAAATGAATAAGAATAAATTGGCCTTATGAGCAAACACTTCTCATGTATAATTAATGGTGTGGGTCACACGGTAATATGCAAGATGCAAGTTGCTGTAAATGAGCATCCGTGTTACACTGGCAATGTGGAATAGTTATGCACTGTCATTGCACTGCCCAAGACCCAAGACATTTGAATTTGAATGCCCCAGGTCGCAGCTAAAGAGAGTGAGTAAATCTTAGTTGTTGTATAACAGAGATATTGAATGACCTATAGGTCGCTGCTAGAGAGAGAGAGAGAAAGAGAGTACTGTAAATGTTAGCTGTTGTCTAACAGAACTCGCTCGCCCACTTTATTCCCAAAGAAAACATTAACCAGGTGACTTATCATAAAACTCTGCAGCCTGACCTTTTAATGTCTGTGTCATTGATTGCGTGTCGTGGTACACTCTCCATCCCAAGGTGATAGATTATTCAATTAACTATTGACCTTTCTCGAGGACACATTTGTCGATGAAAATGCTTTTATGACAGCCGTGCGTTTACGAAGAGAAGGAAGGACGGATGCTGAGTTTTTGATTTTGGTGTTTACAGGGTGAATTAAGATGCTTTTCTTCCCTCTGATGACTTCTGACTTCACACTGTAATAATGAGTTGAAGAATAAGAATTTTGTCTCTCCGTATGGATAACATTGCAGAGAAGCCATGGAGCTACGGTGGTGCTCTAGCGATCTGTATTCTGTAAGTTCACATCTTGGCAGGCTACTGTATATAATGTTCTCTCCTGGATTTATACCGCGTGCTTGTCCTTAACTCAGACATATTTCATTACGAATATTGTGCTCTAACGTGTCCCTGTGTTCTGCATTGCACTATAGAGATGGGCATTTGCGTTCGTAGCTCCAGCATAAGTGCATATTGATGAATCATAGTCTAGTCGAGTCCCCATTTCCTGCTGCTGAAGTTGCTTTGACATAAGTTGAGAGAGATATTTATAAACCACTTTATACCAAGTGCTGGTAAAACATTGTATTTGCTTTGATGTTCAGTTGGTGGTAAAGTTAAATGTTAAATGTTAAATGTAATGTAATTCAAGTGTATAGGTGCACTTTGTTCCACAGCAGTTACAACAGTGATACCTGTTTTTGCAGTTTCTGTAACTAAATTGGACCAAAAATATAAACGCAACATGCAACAATTTCAAATATTTTACCGAGTTACAGTTCATATAAGGAAATCAGTCAATGTAAATGAATTCATTAGGCCCTAATCTATGGATTGCACTTGATAGGGAATACAGATGTGCATCTGTTGTCACAGATACCTTACAAAAAAAAGTAGGGCGTGGATCAGAAAACCAGTCAGTACCCGGTGTGACCACCATTTGCCTCGTGCAGCGCGACACATCTCCTTCAGGCTGTTGATTGTGGCCTGTGGAATGTTGTCCTACTCCTCTTCAATGACAGTGCAAAGTTGCAGGATATTGGCGGGAAGTGGAACACACTGTCGATCCAGAGGTGTCGATCCTGAGGTGATGGCGGCGGATGAATGGCACGACAACGGGCCTCAGGATCTCGGGCACGGTATCTCTGTGCATTCAAATTGCAATCGATAAAATGCAATTGTGTTCGTTGTCTGGAGTTTATGCCTGCCTGCCCATACCATAAACCCACCGCCACCGTGGGGCACTCTGTTCACAGCGTTGACATCAGCAAACCGCTCGCCCACACAACGTGGCCTGTGGTCATATACCGGTCAGACGTACTGCCAAACTCTTTAAAACGACATTGGAGGCTGCTTACGGTAGAGAAAATAACATAACATTCTCTGGCCACAGCTCAGGTGGGCATTCTTGCAGTCAGCATGCCAATTGCACACTCCCTCAAAACTTGAGACATCTGTGGAATTGTGTTGTGTGACAAAAATGCACATTTTAGAGTGGCCTTTTATTGTCCCCAGCACAAGTTGCACCTGTGTAATGATCATGCTGTTTAATCAGCTTTTTGATATGCCACACCTGTCAGGCGGATGGATTATCGTGGCTAAGGAGAAATTCTCACTAACAGAGATGTAAACACATTGCTGAGAGAAATAAGCTTTTTGAGCATATGGAACATTTCTGGGATCTTTTATTTCAGCTCATGAATCATGGGACTAACACTTTGTTGCATTTATAGTTTTGATCAGTGCATGTTATGAACTGTGCGTGTGAGTTTATTCTTGTGACTGCAACATTCTGTACTGTACCATTGCCCTTTTCATCCTGACATTGTTTGCCTTCGAGTTACCGTTTGGAATGAGATGTTGGACGAGCAGGTGTCTACCTCATTTTGGTCATGTAGTGTACACAAGCAGATTGTTGTTGTCAGTGTCAAAGTTGGAGCTAGATTTCTTGCATAATTGGTTTTACTGTATGAAACATGTTTCCTTCTTGAAGGAGGTGCATTAGCAATGCATGTAAAGATCCAGTACCATTTTACAGTTTATTACTGTAGCTGTTGTCATTAATATTTATTGGCCTTCATTTTGATTTCCGCAGGTTGTCAAACTACAGTTACAGGCAAGCCATTCACGGCATCACAGATAGACAGAAACCAGGTGTGCGTTCCAAATGGCACCCTATTTCCCTATGGACCCTGGTCAAATATAGTGCACTGTGTAGGGAATAGGGGGCCATTTGGGAAGCAACCCTAGCCATCTGTGGCCCTGTGCCACATGACTCTCCTCTCCTGCTCAGCTCAGGGAAGTAGCATCTTACTCCTGTCCTCATTGTTGAAAAAGGATGTGACAAGGAGAGATTTCTGTGGAGATAAATATTTAATAGCTCACGCTGACTTATTCATGTTCTATGGGCCTACTCCCACGTGTTCTCCTCCACACCTGTCACATCCCTCTCACCAAAAACACGGAGTCATAAAAGGGAAGCCATAACTTTACTTTCAGCCAAAGAGACATCTTGATCCAGTTAAGTGATATTCCAGACCCAGAATAGTGTAATGGTGGATGAATGGCTTGTACAGTACAGGGATATTATGATAGATATCTATTAGTGCGCACACCTCTTAAATATCATCCTCCCTAGCAGTTTTGACAGGAGCGACTTTTTCCCTTGTCAAAGCCAATCGGTTGCGGAGGGATGGGGGGATTGAACCAAAGTGACAGGACAGGACGGTTGCAATTACTGATGAAGGGAGAAAGTGTCGAACAGGATGCAATGGGCATCTATTTGCGATGTTTGATGTGATTTATCCGACGGACGGACGGACAGACAGACGGTCGGACGACGCCGGGATTGGGTGTGTTTAAAACGGTGCTCGAACATGAGCTGCCCTCGGAAAAGTGACGAGTCATTCCCCTTGACATTATTGACGGACTCGTCTAATCAATTTGACTTGTCTGCAAAGCAGCTCCGGATCTGCCGTCATATTATGACAGGGGCCGGGACTGACAATACATCATAACCACCTAATCCAAATTCTTTCCTCCTTCTCCCGCAGAGTGGAGAGGAAAGGCTGGCTAGGACGGCGTAGACCTGGAAACTGGATAGGATAAATCACCTTAGCCCAAATGTCTCTGGTCAAAAGGAGTGCACTATATAGGAAATAGGGTACTATTTGGGATGAATTTGGGGATCACTAGCATACTCTAGCAGTTTGGAATGTCTGACTACACTAATTATACATTATAGTTGAAGTGTACCTATGATGAAAATTACAGGCCTCTCTCATCTTTTTAAGTGGGAGAACTTGCACAATTGGTGGCTGACTAAATACTTTTTTTGCCCCACTGTATATACACTGCTCAAAAAAATAAAGGGAACACTAAAATAACACATCCTAGATCTGAATGAATGAAATATTCTTATTAAATACTTTTTTCTTTACATAGTTGAATGTGCTGACAACAAAATCACACAAAAATGATCAATGGAAATCAAATTTATCAACCCATGGAGGTCTGGATTTGGAGTCACACTCAAAATTAAAGTGGAAAACCACACTACAGGCTGATCCAACTTTGATGTAATGTCTTTAAAACAAGTCAAAATGAGGCTCAGTCGTGTGTGTGGCCTCCACGTGCCTGTATGACCTCCCTACAACGCTTGGGTCTCCTGAGGGATCTCCTCCCAGACCTGGACTAAAGCATCCGCCAACTCCTGGACAGTGGTGCAACGTGGCGTTGGTGGATGGAGCGAGACATGATGTCCCAGATGTGCTCAATTGAATTCAGGTCTGGGGAACGGACGGGCCAGTCCATAGCATCAATGCCTTCCTCTTGCAGGAACTGCTGACACACTCCAGCCACATGAGGTCTAGCATTGTCTTGCATTAGGAGGAACCCAGGGCCAACCGCACCAGCATATGGTCTCACAAGAGGTCTGAGGATCTCATCTCGGTACCTAATGGCAGTCAGGCTACCTCTGGCAAGCACATGGAGGGCTGTGCGGCCCTCCAAAGAAATGTCACCTCACACCATGACTGACCCACCGCCAAACCGGTCATGCTGGAGGATGTTGCAGGCAGCAGAACGTTCTCCACGGCGTCTCCAGACTCTGTCACGTCTGTCACGTGCTCAGTGTGAACCTGCTTTCATCTGTGAAGAGCACAGGGCGCCAGTGGCGAATTTGCCAATCTTGGTGTTCTCTGGCAAATGCCAAACATCCTGCACGGTGTTGGGCTGTAAGCACAACCCCCACCTGTGGACGCCGGGCCCTCATACCACCCTCATGGAGTCTGTTTCTGACCGTTTGAGCAGACACATGCACATTTGTGGCCTGCTGGAGGTCATTTTGCAGGGCTCTGGCAGTGCTCCTCCTGCTCCTCCTTGCACAAACGCGGAGGTAGCGGTCCTGCTGCTCCTGTTGCCCTCCTACGGCCTTCTCCACATCTCCTGATGTACTGGCCTGCCTCCTGGTAGCGCCTCCATGCTCTGGACACTACGCTGACAGACACAGCAAACCTTCATGCCACAGCTCACATTGATGTGCCATCCTGGATGAGCTGCACTACCTGAGCCACTTGTGTGGGTTGTAGACTCTGTCTCATGCAACCACTAGAGTGAAAGCACCGCCAGCATTCAAAAGTGACCAAAACATCAGCCAGGAAGCATAGGAACTGAGAAGTGGCCTCGTCACTACCTGCAGAACCACTCCTTTATTCGGGGTGTCTTGCTAAATGCCTGTCTATTCCATTTGCACAACAGCATGTGAAATGTATTGTCAATCAGTGTTGCTTCCTACGTGGACAGTTTGATTTCACAGAAGTGTGATGGACTTGGAGTTACATTGTGTTGTTTAAGTGTTCCCTTAATTTTTTTGAGCAGTGTACAAATATCAAATATATAGATAGTTCTTAATTTAAAGGCATACAACCTATTTTTAGTTGCCAGGTGCATAGTAGACAGTAGCTGCTCATCAGACCACATCTGTAAGCGGATCAATATTTGATGATAACGAGACAATCTGCACGCTAGTTTTGAAACAACAAGGAAATGTTTTGCGCTCATCATGAACCTGTGTCATAGGCAGGTTTATAGAGTATCATAAAGAATGCATGTACATTGGTTTTAAATCTAACCCTGGCTCATGCATTTTTAAACACAAAATACAGGGGTAACTATGCTTTATTTAAAAATACATATTTTATATGTCTATTCTTGCATCGTGAACCCTTGTAAATAAACTAAAAATATACTATAGATGGTAAGTGTGTCGTCTGAACCAGAGGTACACCTTGAGATACGCTGAGAAACTTTATTGTGGGTATTGTCACGTTCTGACCTTAGTTATTTTATAATGTCTTTGTTTTAGTATGGTCAGGACGTGAGTTGGGTGGGTTGTCTATGTTCCTTTTTCTATGTTTTGGGATTTCTGTGTTTGGCCTGGTATGGTTCTCAATCAGAGGCAGCTGTTTATCATTGTCCCTGATTGAGAACCATATTTAGGTAGCCTGGTTTCACTTTTGAGTTGTGGGTGATTATTTTCCGTGTTAGTGTTTGTTACCACACGGGACCGTTTCGTTGGTTTCACTTTGTTATTTTGTATTTTTTGTAGTGTTCAGTTTGTCTTATTAAAATAGACACTTACCACACTGCAAATTGGTCTGACCTCTTACTCCTCATCAGAGGAAGACGACGAACGTTACAGGTATGTTTTACATTTCTGAGTTAGTGCAGTGCCTTGCAAAAGTACTCACCCCACTTGGCATTTTCCCTTTGTTGCATTACAACCTGTAATTTCAATAGATTTTTATTTGGATTTCATGTAATGGACATACACAAAATAGTCAGAATTGGTGAAGTGACATGCAAAATAGTAACCCCCTTTGCTATGAAGCCCCTAAATAAGAACTGGTGCAACCAATTACCTTCAAAAGTCACATAATTAGTTAAATAAAGTCCACCTGTGTGCAATCTAAGTGTTACATGATCTATCACATGATCTCAGTATATATACACATGTTCTGAAAGGCCCCACGGTCTGCAACACCACTGAGCAAGGGGCACTACCAAACAAGCGACACTACGAAGACCAAGGAGCTCTCCAAACAGTTGTGGAGAAGTTCAGATCAGGGTTCGGGTATAAAAAAAATATCAGAAACTTTGAACATCCCACGGAGCACCATTAAATTCATTGTTAAAAAATAGAAAGAATATGGCACCACAACAAACCTGCCAAGAGAGGGTCACCCACCAAAACTCTCAGACCAGGCAAGGAGGGCATTAATCAGAGAGGCAACAAAGAGACCAAAGATAACCCTGAAGTAGCTGCAAAGCTCCACAGCGGAGATTGGAGTATCTGTCCATAGGACCACTTTAAGCCACACACTCCACAGAGCTGGGCTTTATGGAAGAGTGGCCAGAAAATAATAAGCAAACATGTTTGATGTTCACCAAAAGGCATGTGGGAGACACCCCAAACATATGGAAGAAGGTACTCTGGTCAGATGAGACTAAAATGTAGCTTTTTGGCATTCAAGGAAAAAGCTATGCCTGTCGCAAACCCAACACCTCTAATCACCCCGAGAACACCATTCCCACAGTGAAGCATGGTGGTGGCAGCATCATGCTGTTGGGATGTTTTTAATCGGCAGGGAATAGGAAACTGGTCAGATATGAAGCAATGATTGATGGAGCTAAATACAGGGAAATTCTTGAGGGAAACCTGTTTCAGTCTTCCAGAGATTTGAGACTGGATGGAGGTTCACCTTCCAGCAGGACAATGACCCTAAGTATACTGCTAAAGCAACACTTGAGTGGTTAAAGGGAAAACATTTTAAATTCCTGGAATGGCCTAGTCAGAGCCCAGACCTCAATCCAATTGAGAATCTGTGGTATGACTTAAAGATTTCTGTACACAAGTGGAACCCATCCAACTTGAAGGAGCTGGAGCAGTTTTGCCTTGAAGAATGGGCAAAAATCCCAGTGGTTAAATGTGCCAAGCTTATAGAGACATACCCCAAGAGACTTGCATCTGTAATTACTGCATAAGGGGACTTTACAAAGTATTTACTTTTTTTGTCTTATTTCTCATTTGTTTCACAATTAAAACTATGTCACATCTTCTAAGTGGTAGGCATGTTGTCTAAATCAAATGATACAACCCCCCCAAAAATATATTTTAATTCCAGGGGGTAAGGCAACAAAATAGGAAAAATGCCATGGGGGGGTGAATACTTTCACAAGCCACTGTACACATTACAAACCTACATCCTGTTACACATCTCCCAATAAACTTGCCCAGATACTTCAAGCCAAGATCCCACTACTATCCCTACTGCTGTGTTATTCAAATGTATTAAACAATATTTCACGTGTTTGAAACAATGTCAAACTCCCAACTCCTGAAGAGCCACTGCAGTGCGGGAACTGTTAGGTTTTTTTCTCCAGCTTTAATCACTGTTGGCTTGGATCCACTTCCTGTCCGAAAGTGAAACAGCTTAGGAATGTCATTCTTTGAATAGAAAACAGAGAGGATCCGAAGAGGAAGTTCTCTGGTTCTACATTTACGCAAAAACACTAACACACACGTACGTGTTTGCACACACAGACGCGCAGGGGAACACACAACACACACACACAACACACGCAACACACAACACACACACTTGCAGGACTGGGAGGGGAGTATTGCTGGGAAACCTCAAATGCCCAGGGAGGGAAAAGGACTGACTTTTCCCACATTTAGAATCCACAGATACTTCAGAAGTTCATCTAAAAATAGACCTATGTCAACACCAGCATTGAAACGATGAATGCAATGATGGTGTCTTTACTCACTCACTGTGTAGGGTCAGAGGGAAGATGCCGCTATGTGAATATATCGCTCTTTTCTGCTGAGAATGTTCCTGCGTTGACATAAATTCACTGAAAACCAGCACTAACACACAGTTATATGAAAACGATTCTACTTTCCATGTAGCCTAATTTAGATCAGCTAGCCTAACAACCGATCAAGCAACATTATGGACTAAACTAAAAAAATCCTGTTGCTGCAGGGTTATTTTGCCTGGGAAGATAAAGTTCAGATTAAGATCCTACCCCTGTAAATTAGTTAGTCCTGTCTCTGCGTTAGAGAAAACAAGGTCAATGTCATACAGAATGTTGTAGGGGAGAACTGGGACGAAAGTACTGTAACACTGTAAGTTTTTTTTAGCTAATTACTCTATCGATAGAGCTAAAGACACCATATTCATGACAAAGAATTTATATATTTCCTCTACCTTTAGCGACTAAAAGATCCCAGAAATGTTCCATACGCACAAAAAGCTTATTTCTCTCCAATTTTGTGTAGACGTTTAAGATAATCCATCCATCTGATAGGTGGGGCATGTCAAGAAGCTGATTAAACAGCATGATCATTAAACAGATGCACCTTGTGCTGGGAACAGTAAAATGCCACTAGTTTTGAGGGAGAGTGCAATTGACATCCTTTGCTGTTGTTCTGGGATTGATTTTCACTTTTCTCACCAAAGTACGTTCATCTCTAGGAGACAGAACGCGTCTCCTTCCTGAGCTGTATAACGGCTGCGTGGTCCCATGGTGTTTATATTTGCGTACTATTGTTTGTACAGATGAACGTGGTTTCCTTCAGGCGTTTGGAAATTGCTCCCAAGGATGAACCAGACTTGTGGAGGTCTACAATTATTTTTCTGAGGTCTTGGCCTATTTCTTTTGATTTTCCCAAGCAAAGAGGCACTGAGTTTGAAGGTAGGCCTTGAAATACATCCACATGTACACCTCCAATTGACTCAAATTATGTCAATTAGCCTATCAGCAGCTTCTAAAGTGGTGACATAATTTTCAGGAATTTAAAGGCACAGTAAACTTAGTTTATGTAAACTTCGGACCCACTGGAATTGAGATATAAGAAATTTGTGGAGTGGTTGAAAAACTAGTTTTAATGACTCCAACCTAAGTGTATGTAAACTTCCGACTTCAGCTGTATGTAGAGACACATGGACATACAGTGACACATTCAATACCACCTTGCACACTCTTGTCTACATCTAGCTGAGTCCAACAGTTGCAAACAAGAGTTTTCTATTGGACAAATTCAGGTATGTTCATCTCAGTTTTGTACCGTTTGCAACAGAATCGGTGGAATTAATTTTCTCAGAGGAAGGCCCAAGAAATGGTAAAATACTCCAGTCAATCAAGTCATAGACTGTTTTCATTTACATTGACCCCCCCTTGTTTTTACACTGCTTGTACTCACTGCTTGTACTCACTTTATTATCTATGCATAGTCACTTTACAAATGACCTCAACTAATCTGTACCCCCTCACACATTGACTCGGTACCGTTACTGTCACGAACCTTGCCGAAGACGGTGCCTCTTCCTGTTCGGGCGGTGCTCGGCGGTCGTCGTCGCCGGCCTATTAGCTGCCATCGATTTCCTTTCCGTTTGTTTTTGGTTATCGGGTAATTGGGTACACCTGTTTTGTATTAGGGTTTGTTTGTATGGTATTTAAGGGCACTAGGCCTGCTGGGTATTTGTGCGGGCTTGTTTGTGTTACTCTGTGTTTGATGGTGTGAGTTATTTGTACATTTATTCTCCGGACTATTTTGTCCTGTTGTTTGGACCGGCAACCTATTATACGCCCTGTGTGTTGGCGTGACTGTTTTGTTGCACTGGGGAATAAATTTGAAGGAAAGACTGAACCCTGCTCTCTGCGCCTGATTCCACCCACCACCACTCCTAATTGATCGTAACAGAAGCCCGCACCACCAAAATGGAATCAGCAGGAGCAGCGACCACCCCTCTCCCCACTATGGAGGAGCGCGTTTACCACCACACAGCGGTCCTCCATCGGATTGGTACCGCGATGGACCAGATGATGGAGAGGATGGAACGATGGGAGAGGAGTGGCCTACCGACGTCTACCCCAGCTCCCCCACTGCCGACATCACCTACTCCACCTACGTCATCCTCTGGGTCCGGCGCACTGCGTCTCTCCCCCCCGAGGGAGTACGATGGAGCGGCGGCTGGGTGCCAGGGATTTTTGCTCCAGCTAGAGCTCTACCTGGCTACCGTGCGTCCGGCTCCCTCGGGTGAGGAGAGTGTGAGCCTCCTCGTCTCCTGTTTAACGGGCAGGGCCCTGGACTGGGCTAACGCGGTCTGGAACAGTCCAGACTCGGCTCGGGACAACTACCTGGAGTTCACCCGCCGTTTCCGAGCTGTGTTCGATCATCCACCAGAGGGTAAAGCGGCGGATGAGCGACTGTTCCACCTCAGACAGGAGACTTCGCGTTGGAGTTTAGGACCCTAGCTGCTGGTGCTGGGTGGAATGACAGGGCCCTGATGGACCATTACCGGTGTAGTCTCCGGGAGGACGTCCGCCGGGAGCTAGCTTGCAGGGACACAACTCTCTCCCTGGATGAACTAATAGACATGTCTATTCGATTGGACAACCTGCTAGCTGCCCGCGGGCGTTCAGAAGGGGTCCTGTTAATTCCACCTTCCAGCTCTTCCGCTCCCACTCCGATGGAGTTGGGAGGAGCTGCATCTAGGGGGATCAGAGGGGGCTCCTCCTGCTCCTATTGTGGACGGAGAGGACACACTTCGGACCGGTGTTGGAGGAGTCCCACTGGGAGTCGAGAGGGTCGGCGGAACACTCCTCGGCCACCCCAGGTGAGTAAGCACCAAACTCACCCAGAGCTCCCTGTTGGTCACATGTTTTTGCGAATTTTTTTTCCTGCGTTTTTCCCCTCTCTTCAGCATAAGGCGCTAGTCGATTCAGGCGCAGCTGGGAGTTTTATGGATCGTGGACTCGCCCGTAAATTGGGTATTCCGTTAGTACAGATAGACCCACCTGTCCCCGTGCACTCCTTAGATAGCCGACCGTTAGGGTCAGGGTTGGTCAGGGAGGCCACGATTCCGCTGGACATGGTAACGCAGGGGAATCATAGGGAGAGGATCAGTTTCTACCTTATTGATTCACCTGGGTTTCCGGTGGTGTTGGGGGTTCCCTGGCTGGCTATTCACAATCCCCTTATTTCCTGGAAACAGGGGGCTCTTAAGGGGTGGTCAGACGAGTGTTCAGAGAGGTGTATAGGAGTTTCCATCGGTGCCACGACGGTGGAGCAGACCAGGTTTCCACCGTGCGCATTCCCCCAGAATATGCTATCGCTTTTAGTAAGAAGAGGGCGACCAAATTACCACCTCATCGACGGTGGGATTGCGTGATAAACCTCCAGGAGAACGCTGCACTTCCCCGGAGTCATGTGTACCCGCTGTCACAGGAGGAGACGGTGGCTATGGAAACATATGTCACGGAAGCTCTGAGACAGGGGTACATTCGGCCCTCCATGTCACCCGTCTCCTCAAGTTTCTTTTTTGTGAGGAAAAAGGAGGGAGGTCTGCGTCCGTGCATTGATTATCGAGGTCTCAATTCGATCACAGTGGGTTTTAGTTATCCGCTACCTCTCATCGCTACGGCGGTGGAATCATTCCACGGAGCGCGTTTCTTCACAAAACTGGACCTCAGGAGCGCGTATAATCTGGTGCGTATTCGGGGAGGAGACGAGTGGAAAACAGCGTTTAGTACCACATCAGGCCACTATGAGTACCTCGTCATGCCGTATGGGTTGATGAATGCTCCAGCCGTCTTCCAATCCTTTGTAGATGAGATTCTCAGGGACTTGCACGGGCAGGGTGTGGTAGTGTATATTGATGACATCTTGATTTATTCTGCCACACGCGCCGCGCATGTTTCCCTGGTGCGCAGGGTTCTTGGGCGACTGCTGGAGCATGACCTATACGTCAAGGCTGAGAAATGTGTGTTCTCCAAACCAGCCGTTTCCTTCCTGGGTTATCGCATTTCCAGCTCGGGGATGATGATGGAGTGTGACCGCGTTAACGCCGTGCGTAATTGGCCGACTCAGACCACGGTAAAGGAGGTGCAGCGATTTTTAGGGTTTGCCAATTACTACCGGAGGTTTATCCGGGGTTTTGGCCAAGTAGCGGCGCCCATTACCTCACTGCTAAAAGGGGGGCCGGTGCGTCTGCAGTGGTCAGCAGAGGCTGATGGAGCCTTCAACCAGTTGAAGGCACTGTTCACTGGGGCTCCCGTGTTGGCGCATCCGGACCCTTCGTTAGCATTCATAGTGGAGGTGGATGCGTCCGAGGCTGGGGTTGGAGCCGTGCTGTCTCAGCGCTCGGGGGACGCCACCAAAGCTCCGTCCCTGCGCTTTCTTTTCTAAGAAGCTGGGTCCGGCGGAGCGGAACTATGATGTGGGGGACCGGGAGTTACTAGCTATGGTAAAAGCCCTGAAGGTGTGGAGACACTGGCTAGAGGGGGCTAAACACCCTTTTCTCATCTGGACTGACCACCGTAATCTGGAGTATATTCGAGCAGCGAGGAGACTGAATCCGCGTCAGGCTAGGTGGGCCATGTTCTTTACACGTTTTAGATTTACGATCTCTTACAGACCAGGTTCCCTCAACACTAAGGCCGACGCGCTGTCCCGTCTCTATGACACCGAGGACCGGGCCATCGAACCCACTCCCATCCTTCCAGCCTCTCGGCTGGTGGCCCCAGTGGTATGGGAGGTGGACGCGGACATCGAGCGAGCGTTGAGGGTTGAACCTGCGCCTACACAGTGTCCGACTGGTAGAAGTTACGTACCGCTTGGTGTCCGTGATAAGTTGATTCGGTGGGCCCACACACTACCGTCTGCGGGTCATCCGGGGATTGATAGGACAGTGCGGGGTCTTAGGGGGAAATACTGGTGGCCCACCTTAGCTAGGGATGTGAGGCTCTATGTCTCTTCCTGTTCGGTATGCGCCCAGAGTAAGGCTCCTAGGCACCTTCCTCGAGGGAAGTTACAGCCCCTCCCGGTTCCACAACGGCCATGGTCCCATCTCTCGGTAGATTTCCTTACTGATCTTCCCCCATCTCAGGGGAACACTACCGTTCTGGTCGTTGTGGATCGGTTCTCTAAGTCCTGCCGTCTCCTCCCATTGCCTGGTCTCCCTACGGCCCTACAGACTGCAGAGGCCCTATTTACCCACGTCTTCCGGCACTATGGGGTTCCAGAGGATATCGTCTCCGATCGGGGTCCCCAGTTCACGTCTCGGGTTTGGAAGGCGTTTATGGAGCGTCTGGGGATCTCGGTCAGCCTTACCTCTGGTTATCACCCCGAAAGTAATGGGCAGGTGGAGAGAGTAAACCAGGAAGTGGGCAGGTTTCTGAGGTCGTATTGCCAGGACCGGCCAGGAGAATGGGCGAGGTACGTCCCGTGGGCAGAGTTGGCCCAGAACTCTCTTCGACATTCGTCCACGAATATGTCGCCATTCGAATGCGTACTGGGCTACCAGCCGGTCCTGGCTCCGTGGCATCAGAGTCAGACCGAGGCTCCTGCGGTGGAGGAGTGGGTACAGCGCTCTAGAGAGACCTGGCGGGCAGTCCAGGATTCTCTCAGGCAGGCCAGTGAACGGCAGAAGAGAGACGCTGACCGCCACCGCATCGAGGCCCCGGTGTTCGCACCAGGGGACAGGGTCTGGCTCTCGACCCGAAACCTGCCCCTCCGCCTGCCCTGCCGGAAGCTGGGGCCGCAGTGTGTGGGGCCATTTAAAGTCCTGAGGAGGATAAACGAGGTGTGTTATAGATTGCAACTTCCCTCTTATTATTGTATTAACCCCTCGTTTCATGTGTCTCTCCTCAGGCCGGTGGTAGATGGTCCCCTACAAGACAGTGAGGTACCGGAGGTCCCTCCACCCCCTCTGGACATCGAGGGGTCCCCGGCGTACACAGTACGAGCTATTCTGGACTCGAGACGCCGGGTGAGGGGCCTGCAGTACCTCGTGGACTGGGAGGGGTACGGTCCGGAGGAGAGGTGCTGGGTACCGGGGAGGGACTTTTTAGATCCTTCCCTCTTGAGGGATTTCCATCGCCTCCACCCGGATCGCCCTGCGCCTCGTCCTCCGGGTCGTCCTCGAGGCCGGGGTCGGCGCGCTGCGGGAGCCGCGCGTCAGGGGGGGGGGGTACTGTCACGAACCTTGCCGAAGACGGTGCCTCTTCCTGTTCGGGCGGTGCTCGGCGGTCGTCGTCGCCGGCCTATTAGCTGCCATCGATTTCCTTTCCGTTTGTTTTTGGTTATTGGGTAATTGGGTACACCTGTTTTGTATTAGGGTTTGTTTGTATGGTATTTAAGGGCACTAGGCCTGCTGGGTATTTGTGCGGGCTTGTTTGTGTTACTCTGTGTTTGATGGTGTGAGTTATTTGTACATTTATTCTCCGGACTATTTTGTCCTGTTGTTTGGACCGGCAACCTATTATACGCCCTGTGTGTTGGAGTGACTGTTTTGTTGCACTGGGGAATAAATTTGAAGGAAAGACTGAACCCTGCTCTCTGCGCCTGATTCCACCCACCACCACTCCTAATTGATCGTAACAGTTACCCCCTGTATATAGCCTCGTTATTGTTGTAATTTTCTTGTGTTCTTTTTTAATATATTTTTCATTTTATTTTATTTAGTAAATATTTTCTTAACTCTATTTCTTGAACTGCATAGTTGGTTAACGGCTTCTGAGTAAGCATTTCACGGTAAGGTCTACACTTGTTGTGTTTGGAACATGTGACAAATACAATTTGATTTGATCTGTGTTGACTGAAAGTGAAATGTGACAATCTCTTTCTATGTCTCTCTTGCTTCTCCTTCTGTTTGGAAGAAATTAATTTGTTCAAAACTGTTCAACTATTGTCTTTCTCTCTCTTTGAGTTATCTACTCACCACATGTATGCACTGCCATGCTAGTTAGTTGTAGCCTATGCTTTCAGTACTAGATTAATTCTCTGATCCTTTGATTGGGTAGACAATATGTCAGTTCATGCTGCAAGGCCTCTGACAGGTTGGGGGACGTCCTCCAGATGTTGTCATAATTACTGTGTAAGTCTATGGAAGGGGGTGAGAACCATGAGCCTCCTAGGTTTGTATTGAGGTCAATGTACCCAGAGGAGGATGGAAGCTAGTTGTCCTCCGGCTACACCATGGTCCTACTCTACAGAGTGCTGTTGAGGCTGCTGTAGACCTTCATTGAAAAACAGTGTGTTCAAATAAATTCTTTTGTGATGTGATTATATTTAGTATAGTTTTGTCTAAAAACGATAACTTTTTTAATCTTTTACAATGTTTATTTTTATGAAATTCACTGAGGAGGATGGTCCTCCCCTTTCTCCTCTGGGGAGCCTCCACTGATTGGCATGCCTACTGCAGGAATGTCCACCAGCGCTGTTGCCAGAGAATTTAATGTTAATTTCTCTACCCTAAGCCTCCTCCAACATCGTTTTAGAGAATTTCGCAGTACGTCCGACGGCCTCACAACCGTAGACCACGCGTAACCACACCAGCCCAGGCCCTCTACATCCGGCTTCTTCACCTTCACCCGGATCGTCTGAGACTGTCACCCGGACAGCTGATGAAACTGAGGAGTATTTGCATTTGTAATAAAGCCTGTTTGTGTGGAAAAACTCATTCTGATTGGCCTGGCTCCCAATTGGTTGGGCCTATGCACTCCCAGGCCCATCCTTGGCTGCGCCCCTGCCCAGTCATGTGAAATCCTTAGAATATGCCCCAATGAAGTCATTTCAATTGACTGTAACTCAGTAAAATCGTTGAAATTGTTTAATGTTGCGTTTATTTTTTGGTTCCGTATGAGTTGACAGAGAACAGAACAACCATAACGTTACTTTTGTACCTGCTGGCGGGGAGGGAGTAACACAGCTTTGGGACAGAAGTAACAGCTGGCGAAAAGTGTACAATGTCTGTCTTATCTCCATGTTTCTGTTTTGTAATGCTTGTTACTTTCAACCAATGTACTATCAGCCATCATGTCATGTTTATGTTGACTTGAATAAATAATGTAATAGGTTCTAAGCGCATAAATATGATCCATGCGTCAACATTGCAATGTTGCGCAACCACAATATTTTACCTTACAATATTCATCTCACTAAAATTGATCACACAATAGCCACGCAAACCATACCTTTCTCATCTCACTTTAATGGGAATGCAGTAGGATATGTTTTTCACACAACCTCATGCTTGGCCCTACCAATCACGTTCGTTCCAGTTGTCCTTGTCATATGCGCTCCTCATGTCTTGATAGAATGAATGTCTCTATTCTCTTCACAAAAGGCAAACTCATCATGCTTTTCACATTTCCATGGCTTGATTCAAGGTTATTGACCCCCAGAATCATCAAGATATATATTTTTAACCACTAACCTGTTGATAAAAGCTTACAGTGGGGCAAAAAACTATTTAGTCTGCCACCAATTGTGCATGTTCTCCCACTTAAAAAGATGAGAGAGGCCTGTAATTTTCATAGGTACACTTCAACTATGACAGACAAAATTAGAAAAAAAATCAAGAATATCAAGGATTTTTTTTAGGTGTGTGGCCGGACTCTCCTAAATCAATAGGGGAGGGTCTGGGTGGGCGTCTGTCCACGGTGGCGGCTCTGGCGCGGGACGTGGACCCCACTCCACCATTGTCCGCTTTAGTATCTTCCTAGGAACGGCGACCCTCGCCGCCGACCTAGGATTGGCAACCGTACTAAAGGGCCCCACTCCACTAAACAAACTCTTCTGGACTGAGGGGCAGCTCCGGACTGAGGGGTAGCTCCGGACCGAGGGGTAGCTCCGGACCGAGGGGCAGCTCCGGACCGAGGGGCAGCTCCGGACCGAGGGGCAGCTCCGGACCGAGGCGCAGCTCATGACCGAGGGGCAGCTCAGGACCGAGGGGTAGCTCAGGACTGAGGGGTAGCTCAGGACTGAGGGGTAGCTCAGGACTGAGAGATAGCTCAGGCTGGTTGACGGCTCTGGCAGCTCCTGGCTGACTGACGGCCCTGGCGGCTCCTGGCTGACTGGCGGCTCTGGCGGCTCCTGGCTGACTGGCTGCTCTGGTGGATTCTGGCTGAATGGTCGGCTCTGGCGGATCCTGGCTGAATGGCGGCTCTGGCGGATCCTGGCTGACTGGCGGATACTGGCAGACTGGTGGCTCTGGCGGCTCATGGCAGACTGCCGGCTCTGGCTGCTCCTGGCTGACTGGCGGATCCTGGCTGAATGGTCGGCTCTGGCGGATCCTGGCAAACTGCCGGCTCTGGCGGCTCCTGGCTGACTGGCGACTCTGGCGGATCCTGGCTGACTGGCGGCTCTGACGGATCCTGGCTGACTGGCGGCTCTGGCGGATCCTGGCTGACTGCCGGCTCTGGCGGCTCCTGGCTGACTGGCGGATCCTGGCAGACTTGCGGCTCTGGCGGATCCTGGCTGACTGGCGACTCTGGCGGATCCTGGCTGACTGGCGGCTCTGGCAGATCCTGGCTGACTGGCGGCTCTGGCGGATCCTGGCTGACTGGCGGCTCTGGCGGATCCTTGCTGACTGGCGGCTCTGGCGGATCCTGGCAGACTGGTCGCTCTGGCGGCTCCTGGCAGACGAGAGACTCTGGTGGCTCAGGACAGACGAGAGACTCTGGCGGCTCTGGACAGGCGGGAGACTCTGGCGGCTCAGGACAGACGAGAGACTCTAGCAGCTCTGGACAGGCGGGAGACTCTAGCAGCTCTGGACAGGCGAGGCGCACTGTAGGCCTGGTACGTGGTGCTGGCACTGGTGGTACTGGGCCAAGGACACGCACTGGAAGCCTGGTGCGGGGAGCTGCCACCGGAGGGCTGGTGCGTGTATGTGGCACTGGATAGACCGGACCGTGCAGGTGCCCTGGAGCTCTTGAGCACCGAGCCTGCCCAACCTTACCTGGCTCGATGCCCACTCCACTCTAGCCCGGCCAATACGAGGAGCTGGAATGTACCGCACCGGGCTATGCACCCGCACTGGAGACACCGTGCGCTCCACAGCATAACACGGTGCCTGCCCGGTCCCTCTCGCTCTCCGGTAAGCACAGGAAGTTGGTGCAGGTCTCCTACCTGGCTTCGCCATACTCCCTGTATGCCTCCTCCCAAGAAATATTTGGGGCTGACTCTCGAGCTCCCAGCCCTGCTTCCGTGCTGCCTCTTCAAACCGCCGCCTCTCCACTTTCGCTGCCTCCAGCTCTGCCTTGGGGCGGCGATATTCCCCTGGCTGCGTCCAGGGTCCATCTCCATCCAGTATCTCCTCCCAAGTCCAATAGTCCTGATTGAGCTGCTCCTCCTGCCGCTGCCTGTGACCACGCTGCTTGGATAAACACCTGCCTCTAATTGATAACCAATTAGAGGCTTACATAAACACCTAGACTAGAAAACACCCCATAAACATACAAAACTCCTAGACCAGACAAAACACATAAATCCCCCATGTCACACACTGTCCTAACCAAAATAATAAAGAAAACAAAGATAACAAAGGCCAGGGCGTGACAGGCCCATTATCAGCAACCATCACTCCCGTGATCCAAAGGCACGTTGTGTTAGATAATCAAAGTTTATCATTTTAAAAGTCAGATTGATCATTAGAAAACCATTTTTCAATTATGTTAGCACAGCTGAAAACTGTGGTTCTGATTAAAAAAGCAATAAAACTGGCATTCTTTAGAATCTGGAGCATCAGCATTTGTGGGTTTGATTACAGGCTCAAAATGGCCAGAAACAAAGCCCTTTCTTCTGAAACTCGTCAGTCTATTCTTGTTCTGAGAAATGAAAGCTATTCTGTGAGAGAAATTGCCAAGAAACTGAAGAGCTCGTACAACTCTGTGTACTACTCCACAACTGAGCAAGAGGACAAGTACATTAGAGTGTCTAGTTTGAGAAACAGACGTCTCACAAGTCCTCAACAGGCAGCTTCATTAAATAGTACCCGCAAAACACCAGTCTCAACATCAACAGTGAAGAGGCAACTCCGGGATGCTGGCTTTCTACGTAAAGTTGCAAAGAAAAAGCCATATCTCAGACTGGCCAATAAAAAGGAAAATATTAAGATGTGCAGAAGAACACAGACACTGGACAGAGGAACTCTGCCTAGAATGCTGGCCTTCTAGAGTTGCCATCCTGGCCAAACTGAGCAATCAGGGGATAAGGGCCTTGGTCAGGGAGGTGACCAAGAACATGATGGTCACTCTGATAGAGCTGAAGAGTTCCTCTGTGGAAATGGGAGAGACTTCCAGAAGGACAACCATCTCTGCAGTACTCCACCAATCAGGCCTTTATGGTAGAGTGGCCAGACGGAAACCCCTCTTCAGTAAAAGAACATGACAGCCCGCTTGGAGTTTGCCTAAAGACTCTCAGACCATGAGAGTCTTTAGGCAAACTGCCAAGCCTCACGTCTGGAGGAAACCTGGTATAATCTCTGCTGTGAAGCATGGTGGTGGCAGCATCATGCTGTGGAGATGTTTTTCAGCAGCAGGGACTGGGAGACTAGTCAGGATTGACGGAAAGATGAACGGAGCAAGGAACAGAGAGATCCTTGGTGATAACCTGTTCCAGAACGCCCAGGACCAAAGATTCACCTTCCAACAGGACAACAACCCTAAGCAGACAGCCAAGACAACGCAGGAGTGGCTTCGTTACAAGTCTCTGAATGTCCTTGAGTGGCCCAGTCAGAGCCCAGGCTTGAACCCAATCAAACATCTCTGGAGAGACCTGAAAATAGCTGTTCAGCGACACTCCCCATCCAGCCTGACAGAGAGGACCTGTGGAGAAGAATGGGAGAAACTCCCGAAATACAGGTGTGCCAATCTTGTAGCGTAATACCCAAGGAGACTCAAGGCTGTAATCTCTGTCAAAGGTGCTTCAAAAAAGTATTGAGTAAAGGGTCTGAATAATTATGTAAATGGGATATTTATTTTGTTTGTTATGGTGTATTGGGTGTACATTGATTAGGATAATAAAAATAAAAAAATCCATTTTAGAATAAGGCTGTAACGTAACAAAATGTGGAAAAAAGTCAAAGGGTCTGAATACTTTGCGGATGCACTGTACATGTACAAATAAATTAAAAATAGTTTCCTAATCTTTCTTATATCGCTCAGATATAGGACAGACACTTTAAGAACAAACTTCCTTAAACATTTTTGGGGGACTCTCTGTTGTTCCATGTAGTGAATCTGTTATTGTAATGCCAAATTAAATGTTTCATCCAATACTTTTTTAAATATATTTATTTTTTGATACCTTAACTTAAGGTGTCTTAAAATTCTAAATCAAATAGCTAAATGATCCTTGGTATGTCCATCTTAAAACAATTCCATATGTTAGTTTAGAATCCCCCCCCTCCCTTCCCCCATTTTAGACAGGGTTTAGACTCTCGTGGGTTAAATTTGTGTTACTTTCGTCCCACCCAAATGAACACCCAAGACTAGCTCGCATAATGCTTGAAACCTATGCTGTCATTTATTCACCAGATGCGTTAAGAAAATGACATGTATTTTCAACCTAAACAGCATTCCACATCTCGGCGAGACATGGTCGGACTGGACTGTTTTTTTTTTTATAGGGAGGTCGTCCACCGCATTTGGAACGGTCTGACTTTAGTATATCATTCTCGCTTCTGTCTTATCTGAGAAAATGTGCGTGTTACTTTCGCCCCGTGTTACTTTCGTCCCGGCTCTCTCCTACCCAGTAGCTATGCAGCACCTGATGTTTGTGGTCTTCCATCTTTACCCTATGATCTATTTTCCTCTCTTTACAACTGAACCAAATTCAAATGTGTTTGTTGCAGACATTTTGGAATGGCTTTACACAGATGACTTTGCCCATTCCATAGAAGCCTTTAGTGGAGCCGGCATATCTAAACTGTATTCAAATGATCCAAGTCCAGAACCCCCCTCGTGGTCAAAGCTCCTAAACATCTCATGACGTAAATGCATGTGTCCTCTCGGGTCCTCCTTTTTCCTGGAATCCTATTGTGTGTTTGTGACATCCAATCAGAGAACGTCTGGGATCATATTGGTGTGTCTCCCATCGTGCCTGAGTGACCATGACTTTGCCCATTCCATAGAAGCCTTTAGTGGAGCCGGCATATCTAAACTGTATTCAAATGATCCAAGTCCAGAACCCCCCTCGTGGTCAAAGCTCCTAAACATCTCATGACGTAAATGCATGTGTCCTCTCAGGTCCTCCTTTTTCCTGGAATCCTATTGTGTGTTTGTGACATCAAATCAGAGAACGTCTGGGATCATATTGGTGTGTCTCCCATCGTGCCTGAGTGACCATGAAAAGGCCAGGCCAGCGCGATCCTCACCGGTCAGTGTATTCTTCTCCGACACTGTGACCGTTTCTGCCACCTTACTCACGTCTGTGGGTGCGTACTGATCTCATAGGCCGATAGCAGTGGGCAGACGACAGTGGGCAGGCCAGCTCTGTTCTATATTTGTCCAGGGCCACTTTCACTCATTGTCTTTAGGAGCAACCACTTTTCTCTCCTCCTTTCCTTGATGTAAGGCGATGTCCCAGTCGCGACCCTTATTTACTTATTCAGCTTGGAGATGCAGATGTGTGTGTGTGGGTGTGTGTGTGTGTGTGTGTCTCTGTGTGTGTTTTCCATCTTGTAGACTTGTACAGTAGATGTCACCTCGGTGGACGTAGATACAGAGACACCCGTGTGTATTAGACGAGTCAGAGCCAGAGGGCAGAGTGGCCTGCGAGGTCAGTCTGTATTATTGTTGTAATTATTATCTAACTAGCAACTCTTTGCATTTCACAGTCAGCGGCTCTGAAAACATTAACACTTCGGAGACGCTAATGTTTTCATGGTTGTTGTTTTTTTGTTCCGTTCCTTTGTCCCGGCAAACGTGGAGCAGATGGGTAACGCTCCCAAAATAATGTCGGAAGAAATGAACGGGGGAAAAAAACATTATTTTCTGAGAAATACAGAAGGCAAAATGCTGTTTCTCTTGTCTATTCTCTGCCTCGATTGCTTTTGTTATTGTAGGTTCATACCCAAGGCCCAGCACACATCAAGCAGAGCTACTGTCGATCTGTCTGTATTTGGCTAAGCCATTTTTAGAGTTGATACTTTTCCATGAATGTGACAAAGGTCTTTCAGTGTACTCCGTCTAATAACATTACTCCGGCAGACAGAGAACGCTCAATTTAAATAATATACTGCAGTGTGTTCTGGAGAGAACCTACGAAACATATCTGTCAATGTCACCTCACTAGACGGTTCATTAATCAAGATTAGATTCAAGCACTATGGAGTGTTCCCGACATACACTCTGCAGTTCATAGAGTAAATGTACTGTAGCTTACCTTCTGCCCCTCTGTATCCTGTCCCAGGCTTCGAAAATTCCTCCATAATATGGCAAAATACACATTTAATCAAATAAAATAGCCAAATTAAATGCAAATAAGTTTTCTTAGTAGCAGTTGTCATTTTTATGTTTAATGGTTCTAATTAACATTAAAACTACTATTACCTCTGTTTTTTTTGTGTTTTTTTTTCATTCTCAAGGTTTTCAAATACAATGGCAAGATGCTGTTGATAGCTGACTCTGGGCTGGGGAGAATGATATGCTTACCCACCACGTTTGTCTTCTAAGAAAGAACAATGGTAACTACTGATATCAGGCGTTTGAATTTGTTGATTCCATGGAGCAGGTTGGTAGGGCCTTTTTTGGAGAGTACTTTTTCCTGTGCCTGTTCCAAGTGCCAATCTTAACCGCTTGTGCTTTTGTGAGATGTGTTTTCATTTGATGGTTGCCTCTACAGATGGCATAATATCTGGATCTTTTGGATCCCTCGCTGAAGAAGAGAGGGATAGAGAGTGAAGTGACAGAAAGCAAGGCTCTTGGTGTTGTGTGCTGCGCTGAGCTGACAGGTACTCTCAAAGCAAAGACCTTTCCCATGCTGTACCTGCAGCCAGAAGCGTTTTGACGAGTGATCAGTGTGGCTGTCTTCTTCTCTAACAGCCGTATGGTGTAACACATCTATTGAAAGCCCGCCGACACACAAACACAGGCACAGACGCATGCGGGTGAGCGAGCGAGCGAGCGCACACACACACAGACACACACACACAGATACACAGTCTACACAGCTCAACTTACTGACGTAGACGGACGCATGCTAGTGAGCACACACACACACACAAACAACACACACTTTTATGCGCGCACACACAAGCACACACACACACACGCTTAACACACCGGTAATGCTACTTTACTATTTGAATGATTTCTCTGCCAACTGAACCATATCACAGCTGTAGCATGAGACGAGTGTATCCCTCCATCAAAAGGGCTCTTTAAATAAAATAATGTCTTCTGATGATTCAAAGCAAATATTTCCCTAGCACACGTTTACCGAATGTACTCTTCTGAAGAGAGGGTTCAAGTAAGTTGGGCATCGTTTGAAACAGTGCTCTGCAGCCTGGGTTTTAAACAACGTGGGAAAAAAATGGAACTGAGAAACCCCTTAACCATTTTCTCAAGAAGGGGAGACCAGATGTTTGTTCTTAAACAGCAACGTGTATTTGCCACTCGTGGGAGGACGATGGTCATACATTCTTTGACATTTCGCAACAGAATGCACCTAAAAGAAAGAAATTCACACAGGCAATTGTTCTCACGCAACTTTGATCTATCAATAATAAACTGGACGTTAAGCCTCTTTAGCAGTGAGACTGAGACCTTTTACGGTGACACAGAGCATATCTGCCATTTGGCAGACACTTTTATCCCAAGCAACCAACAGTAGTGCATGCATACATTTTCATATGGGTGGTCCCAGCAGACTGTCACATATGTATACTTTGAGCGATAGTTTCACTTTCTGAGTAAAATCTAGTTTCTAACATTCAGCATAAGAACTCCACTTCCTGTCGTTCTTGCCTGTTATTGACACCACTACTGTAGCACTCGCTCTTTGCTGTGTGACCTCAGATAGTTGCGAGGTTCATATTCTCCCTTTACAACGAATCTAAGTGCTACATCATTTAAATCAGATGGAAATATGGTGTTTCGACACATCGTCCCAATAGGCGATACGCCACGACACCACCACAGCTACCACCTTCACCTCCTCTTCCTCTCAATCTACCCAACCTGCTAATCATTTCATTTTCTGGTTGAATATTTCCCAAATTGAATGAATCTGATGAAATGTGTTAGGAGCCACAGATTCCACCTTGCACCTCTGCTTTGAAGGGCCCTTTTTTCCCCCCTCGTCCCTCCTCCTTTCTTCCTCCCGTCCTTCCTCATCGTTCCAGAGGAGCTGATGATTGTTAAACCTGGTGACAGACTGGTGACAGACTGGTGACAGACTGGTGACAGACTGGTGACAGACTGGTGACAGGCTGTTAGGAAAGCGTAGTTCATTATCGATGCCATTGCAGTCTTTAAAGGTTATCCACTTCCCGTCTCCTTAAAGAGGGCCTCGGCCAATGGAGTGACATGTTAATGCTGTTGTACCCAAACCGTGAAGGAAAAAAAAATGGAAGTTGCAAGGGGGGGGGGGGCGGTTTGTGTGAAATGTGAAAAAAATGTTTGAACATTTCCTGCCACTTAATGATGTGCCAAGGAGGTAACAACAGTGGATGTGGATAGACCGTGGAGCCGCTTAGACATGGCTCCTGCCTGCATTCTCAACCACCGGATAACGAACAACACAACAAGCCTCTCTCTTGTCAGTCCGATCCGTCAGTCGCACTCCTTTATATCTCCCCAGATTGCGTTTCCTTTTTCATCTTTCACTGTGTATTACAATTCGTTTTTTAATAATAAAAAAAGAATACATCTAGGAATTGATAGAACCTCTTGAATCAATCCCTCTGTGCTTTAGCAGGAGAAAATGGAAATGGTCTGCTGGAAATCCGTATCACTGAAAATCCAAATAGCACGTCCTAAAAAGGCTGGAGGTAAATACAATGAAACGAACGCTTTTTTTTAGGACACATTTCCTTTTTTGGACATATTGCCAGATCCTTAACACATAGTGTATTGAAACTACAGGTTAAACAGGTTCTACCTTCTCTGCCCGAGGCAGTTTATTAAAAACCTTCACATGAGAAAACTGTTAGAAACACGAAACTTCCTTGTCATGAATGAATGCCTCGCATTCACTTTGGGGGGGGGGGGACACATCCTTTTTCTCATTAAGTCTCATTAAATTCAACTATATTTAGTCTCCTGGCTAATCTTGGCTGATCTTGGTTTCCTTATAGGCTCACTCCAACTGTCTTTTAATTCAGCGGTACAACTAGCCTGATAGATTTCTTCATCGAGGCCTTGCAAGATATCCTTTCTTCACTATTGTAACACAGGATCTCAGGTAGGGAGGTTTTACACTGTATTTGGATGGATTGATAAAAGTGTATGTGATGTAACCTACATAAAGCAACCTTTATAAAAAAACTATCTGAGGGATACATGTGTCCTGGGATGAGACCCCCAGCATGGGATCATGTGAGTCTCTGTTATCAGAGTGGTCAGTATGGGGCTGTGTATTTCTGGACATTTTTTTGGACATGTGGAACCCAGCTGAAAAAGCAGTCTCTCTGCAGGTTACGTTCGGAAAGGAGTGGATTCCTGACCGTCTCGACCAGACCTGATTGGGACAACCTTGATCGCTCCACCATGTGTGGTCACCATGACCCTGTCTTCATCCTTGTTTATAGTTTATTGTTTATCTCAGCATGTGCCACAGTGTTGGGGAGAGACTGGCCAGAGTGGCAATGTTTAGTTGTGTTTCCTTTTTCTCTCACCCACTCAGAAAATCTACAAAGAAAATTGCCACCCAACTTGGCCCAAGAGTTTCAGGTTGTTGTGACCCCCCCCCCCATTCTCTTCATCTCAAAAGTTATTTCTTTCTTTCTCTCTCTCTCTCAAATCAATTTCAATTCAATGTAAGGGCTTTATTGGCATGGGAAACATTAACATTGCCAAAGGAAGTGAACTAGATAATAAACAAAAGTGAAATAAACAATAAAAATGAACAGTAAACATTACACTCACAAAAGTTCCAAAAGAATAAAGACATTACAAATGTCATATTATGTGGAAAAATTGTTAAATAAATCAACATAAATATGGGTTGTATTTACAAAGGAGTTTGTTATTCACTGGTTGCCCTTTTCTTGTGACAACAGGTCACACATCGTGCTGCTGTGATGGTACACTGTGGTATTTCACCCAATAGATATGGGAGTTTATCAAAATTGGATTTGTTTTCAAAATGTGTGGATCTGTGTAATCTGAGGGAAAAATATGTCTCTAATATGGTCATACATTTGACAGGAGGTTAGGAAGTACAGCTCAGTTTCCACCTCATTTTGTGGGCAGTGTGCACATACTCTGTCTTCTCTTGAAAGCCAGGTCTGCCTTCTCAATAGCATGGCTATGCTCACTGAGTCTTTACATAGTCAAAGCTTTCCTTAAGTTTGGGTCAGGTATTTTCTCAAAGCTGTCACCCCTGGTGAAAATACTTGAAACCCTTGTGAGTGAACAGCTAAAAGAGTTTTTATTTACTAACTCTATTTTATCAATGTACCAATCATGCTCCAGGAAGAAGCATAGCACAATTACAGCAGCCATGAAGGTTTTAAATGATATCACTGAAGCCCTTGACAAAAAACAGCACTGTGTCTCACTTTTTATTGATCTCTCTAAGGCTTTGATAGAGTTGATCATGCTAAGGCAGAGATTATACTAATCTTTTACTAAGGCAGAGATTGTCGAGTGTAGGTCTTTCAGATCATGCAGTTGCATGGTTTGCTAACTATCTGTCTGATAGAACTCAGTGCATTCAATTTGCTGGGTTTATGTCTGTTAAATTGTCTGTCTTTAATGGTGTGCCCCAAGGCTCTGTACTTGGTTCTCTCTTATTCACTCTTATTTATTTTAAACTGCAAAACCCTTACGCACCACTGCACTTTGTATGCCAGGGTTGGCTGGCCTTCTCTAGTCACTCGTAGGCTCAGGCACTGGTATACTTTTATTTACAAAGCCATTTTGGGTTTACTACATTTTTATTTGGGCATTTCTATTGTTCAAAAATGTGGTGGGTACTCTCTTCGTTCGCTGGACTTTATCCTGCTAACTGTTCCAAATGTCCGAACTGAATTTGGTAAAAGGGCTTTTATGTACTCTGCGCCATCGTCTTGGAACGCCTTACAAAATACTTTTAAACTGGAAGAACTTGTCCCGATTGGTATTTTTAAATCACTGGTGAATGATCTTGAGACTGATTCCCTGACCTGTCAAAGTTTTTAATTAGCTGTGCATGCATAATTTGGTGTTTTAAAGTTGTACACTGAGGATCTTTTTTTTGCAGATTTCTGCATGCAGAGTCTCAATTTGTTGTTTGTCCCATTTTCTGAATTCTTGGTTGGTGAGCGGACCCTAGACCTCACAACCATAAACGTCGATGGGTTCTATAATTAAGGATCGGCCCCTTTTTGATCAATTTTCACCTAAAATGTCATGCCCAAATCTAACTGCCTGTAGCTCAGGCCCTGAAGCAAGGATATGCATTTTCTTGGTACCATTTGAAAGGAAACACTTTGAAGTTTGTGAAAATGTGAAAGGAATGTAGGAGAATAAAACACATTAGATATGGTAAAAGATAATACAAAGAAAAACCAACCATTTAAAAAAAAAATGTATACCATGATCTTTGAAATGCAAGAGAATGGCCATAATGTGTTATTCCAGCCCAGGTGCAATTTTGATATTGGCCACTAGATGGTGGCAGTGTATGTGCAACATTTTAGTCTGATCCAATAAACCATTGCATTTCTGTTCAAAATGTTGTATCAAGACCGCCCAAATGTGCTTAATTTGTTTATTAATAATAACTTTTCATGTTCTAAATTGTGCACTCTCCTCAAACAATAGCATGGTATTACTTCACTGTAATAGCTACAGTACTGTAAATTGGACAGTGCAGTTAGATTAACAGGAATTGAAGCTTTCTGCCAATATGAGATATGTCTATGTCCTAGGAAATGTTCTTGTTACTTACAACATCATGCTAATCGCATTAGCCTACGTTAGCTCAACCATCTCGCAGGGGACCAACCAATGCTGAAGAAGATAACTGATTCAATAATTTTTTGCCAGATCCTAATTGGTATGTCGACTTTCATGTTCCTTTTGTTGGCATAGAAAGCTCTTCTTGCCTTGTCTCTCAGCTCGTTCACAGCTTTGTGAAAATTACCTGTGGCACTTTTGTTTAGGCCGAGGTATGTATAGTTTTTTGTGTGCTCTAGGGCAACGGTGCCTAGATGGAATTTGTATTTATGGTCCTGGCAACTAGACCTTTTTTGGAACACCATTATTTTTGTCTTACTGAGATTTACTGTCAGGGCCCAGGTCTGACAGAATCTGTGCAGAAGATGTAGGTGGAGGTGATGGAAAAAGTACCCAATTGTCATACTTGAGTAATAGGAATCAATGTAATAGAAAATGACTCAAGTAAAAGTCATCCAGTACAATTTTACTTGAGTAAAAGTCTAAAAGTATTTGGTTTAAAATATACTGAAGTATCAAAAGTAAATGTAATTTCTGAAATATAAATCATTTCTAATTCCTTGTCTTAAGCAAACCAGACGGGCACATTTATTTATTTATTACATTTATGGATAGCCAGAGGCACACCAACATTCAGACATAATTTATAAACAAAGCATGTATGTTTAGTGAGTCTGCCAGATCAGAGGCAGTAGGATGACCAGGAATGTTCTGTTGATAAGTGTGTGAATCATCATACTAAGCATTCAAAATGTAACAAGTGCTTTTGTGTGTCAAGGAAAATGTATGGAGTAAAAAGTACAATATTTTCTTATGGAATGTAGTGAAGTAAAAGTATAAATCTAAATAGTAAAGTACAGAAACCTAAAACAACAACTAAAGTAGTACTTTAAAGTATTTTTACTTAAGTACTTTACACCACTGGATCTAGGTGCTGCTGTAGGCCCTCCTTGGTTGAGGACAGAAGCACCAGATCATCAGCGAACAGTAGACATTTGACTTCAGATTTTAGTAGGGTGAGGCCGGGTGCTGCAGACTGTTCTAGTGCCCTCGCCAATTTGTTGATATATATGTTGAAGAGGGTGGAGCTTAAGCTGCATCCCTGTCTCACCCCACGACCCTGTGGAAAGAAATTTGTTTTTTTGCCAATTTGGATTTTATACTGTTTTTTTCCCCCAACACCACTTTACATCAATTTGTATAGCAGACCCTCATGCCAAATTGAGGAAAAAGCTTTTTTGAAATCAACAAAGCATGAGAAGACTTTGCCTTTGTTTTAGTTTGTTTGTTTGTCAATTAGGGTGTGCAGGGTGAATACGTGGTCTGTCATACAAATTTGACATTTGCTCAGTACATTGTTTTCACTGAGGAAATGTATGAGTCTGCTGTTAATAATAATGAGGAGGATTTTCCCAAGGTCGCTGTTGACGCATATCCCACGGTAGTTATTGGGGTCAAATTCGTCTAAATTTTTGTGAATTTGGGCTGGTCAGTCATTGGTTCCAAATATTCCCTCTCTCTCTCACACACACACATGTTCTGTAAGTTATGTGGTCCCTGTGGTGTGAGCCATATGCAGAAATCAAACATCTTTAGGCAAAACATTCTGATACAGTTGATTCCTGCATATCACAAAATACGGCTGGTTTTCAAACTGTTAAAGCTAGAATCCTTAATTGAAACAATAACAAAGTGATTTGGTAAAAAGCTTAGGGATGGACCTGGAGAAATGTAACCACTCTTAAATGCATAGACAGAGGCAAGGACTGACCATCCATGAAATCAAAATGATAGTTTTAACCATGTTTTGAGGCTATACAGTGTTTGTTTACGTTAACATTGTTCCGTATGTTGTCACACCAGTTGTGTGACAGAAACATAAATAGAATGTGAGAGAGAGAGAGAGAGAGAGAGAGAGAGAGAGAGAGAGAATGTCACCGATACAAGTTCAAGCTGAAACATATTAGATGCATTTTCCAGAAGAGCACACAGCAGTTAAAAGAACAGAACCATTTCCAACTGTGGAAATTCTGAATTACAGAAAAGTAATTCCTTGTTCAAAATAACATTTTAAAAGATAACGTTCTCACACATAGATAGTTTGGGATCTCTTCATCTTCATCAATTGGTGACATCAAGCAATTATCCTTAAGTGGTTTTAAGTGAGAGAGAGAGCGAAAGAGAGAGAGAGAGAGAGAGAGAGAGAGAGAGAGAGGAGTGTTCTCTTAAATTCTAACGCTTAAATAATGTTATTTTGGCAGCTCAGAGTACCGTTGTGGCCCCAGGCTTAATGGCGCCACCTCAATACTCCACTGTGGTTGGGCACTCTCTCAGCACATGGCATTCATTTTTGCCTTTATAGTGCTCTACTTTTGACGAGAGCCCATTGGGCTCTGGTAAGATGCAGTGCACTGTACAGGGAATAGGATGCCATTTGGGACGTAGCCACTCTATGAAATCCTCTCCTTTTTCAGTGGTAAAGAATCAAGATGCTTGCAAAATTACATTGACAATTAGGGGTGGGTGGATCTCGCAGTGAACAGAGCCAAGCCGAGTGTAACCCTGCTGAAGATCAAATGGCTGTGTCAGGGAAGGCCTAACACTGGCTCTGTAAATAATTTAGAATAGGGATGCATCCCAAATGGCGCGCTATTCTGTTTTAAGTGCACTACTTTTAATCAGGGCCCATAAGGCTCTGTTAAAAAGTAGTGAAGCTTGGTAGGAAATAGGGTGCCATTTGGGACAAAGCCATATTGTAGTGCGTTTCTGGGCACTTCTATAGACTTGGCCTTAGTTAGAAACATGCACAACAAATGGAAGAGCCAGTTAATGGTGACACAGATCGTTAGAGTGTATGACGTAAGTGGCGTTATTAGAACCACTCATCATCACAGTTCGGGAGTGTGAAGATGGATCAAGAGTTTGTTTCTGCTTTGTTTTTTGGCCATTTCATATTTCCCAATGAGATGTTGTTCCAAAAGTGAATGTTGGAGGCGACGCTGCCATTAAAACAATTTTACGAGTTAAAATCATTCTGAGATATATCTATGACTAAAGTCTGGTTCGGGAGGTGACTCTTATTTGGGTCTCAAGTACAGTATGTACTGTATGCATCAGTGTGTAAACACAATGTAATGAATATTGCTAAGTACAGTGGGGCAAAAAAGTATTTAGTCAGCCACCAATTGTGCAAGTTCTCCGTGTTGCCCAGCAACAGCCCCAAAACATCACTGCTCTAGAGGAGATCTGCATGGAGGAATGGGCCAAAATACCAGCAGCAGTGTGTGAAAACCTTGTGAAGACTTACAGAAAACATTTGACCTCTGTCATTGCCAACAAAGGGTATATAACAAAGTATTGAGATAAACTTTTGTTATTGACCAAATACTTATTTTCCACCATAATTTGCAAATAAATTCATAAAAAATCCTACAATGTGATTTTCTGGAGAATTTTTTTATAATTTTGTCTGTCATTTTCTCATTTTGTCTGTTGAAGTGTACCTTATGATGAAAATTACAGGCCTCTCTCATCTTTTTAAGTGGGAGAACTGACTAAATACTTTTTTGCCCCACTGTATGTCATTTTAGAGTTACTAGCATAGCGATGGAGATCGAATGGACTGAATAACAGCATGGAGCTCCTATGCATGTTAAGTATCTATAATAGAATGGTAAAATTACTTAAATATCTTTGTCCCTTTTATTTCCAACAGGAAACTGCAGTAGGTGAACTGTTGTAGAATTGAACCAACAGTTCAAATGTCAGATGTATGATTCCAGGTTCTACTTTCCTTCTATGAGGAGAGAATGAAGGAGTGGGAATTGAGCAGGGTTGGGGATAACTGGTTACATGTCATCATGTAACAGCTTTCTGTTTTCTCAATGACATTCAACTCAGCTTCGGAAAAAGGTGCAAGTTTAAGTATGTTCCACCTGAGTGAGTCTGATCAGAAGTCAGAGACCACTAAGATCACACCAAATGTGTTGGGTGGATTCTTTTTGTGTTCTTCTTATGCCCAAAAGTAATGGAAAATAATCAGATTACTTTACTGAGTTTGGGTAATCCAAAAGTTACATTACTGATTACAATTTTGGACAGGTAACTAGTAACTGTAACAGATTACATTTACAAAGTAACCCATCCAAACCTGGAATTGAGTCACATCTCTTCGGAGAATAACCTCTTTATTTGCAATTAATCCAAACTCCTGAGAGCTCTGTGTTCATTTGGTTTTAAAGAATAGACACAAGAGTAGACTTACTTAACCTCTAGGCCTTAGGAAAGAAACCCATAAATAAATGAACTCGATAATTAACCTACATTTACATTACATGACTTCACAACTCACGTAAACCTACAGTATAAGTCGTTTACCCTGGCAAACTGGCTAGTAAAGGAGGCATGCTAATACAATGTAGCAGTCTACTTAGTGTATGTATAAGTGACACCTTGTAAAGTCTGAATAAATATAAATGATGCTTATTACAGTGAACAATATCTACACAACATGACATCACTAATTGCCGGGCCTATCGTGTGTATCGCGACAAAGTTACAAACACAGTTAGCAACATATTTTAATGTAATTGCCTGTGTTTGTTCTTAGCGGTGCATGAATTAATGTGTATATGCTGGAAGACCGCCTTGAAGCTGTCATCGCCCCTGATATTAAGATTCCCTTAATATGAGATTTCAGTTTGATAGGTGCAGTTGACAGCTTATCGGCCCAGGCAATTATGGACATTGATTTGTCCTTCTTCAGTTTGATTTGATTCGGACAATAATACAATGTATGCAGATGTAATACGTTTGACAGAATGTGAACGCGTAAATGGGCGGAAAGTTATTGAAACCTATCAAATGAAGTCTTGGTGCTGTATTTCAAGCTTCGGCTTCTAGCCATTGGATGGAACCGAGTGGCAGGAGCATTGGGCAGAGTCAGATTGCAGTTACTTGAGAAACTTCAGGACAGAAGAAGGGACATAACAGCAGATAGTTGATGCATTAATTGGCTGTGTACCTTCTGTTAAAATTACCTTCTGGCACAAAACTGAAGCAAAGCGCTCTCTCTCTCTCTCTCTCTCTCTCTCTCTCTCTCTCGTCGCTCTGTCTTTGAAATAAATACATTTGTTAATCTGTAAGAGCCCAGTGTGCTGCTTTTGGCATTTAATCAAAAAAATGAAATCATATGCACACTTCCAGCAGTCTCAAAAGATAAATGATGCAATATTTCTGTGGAGTCTTCTTTTAAGAACTTTTACATGTGCATCACCCTTTTCCACGTGTTCTCCTCTTCCCTCTCTGTTTTCCTGAAACTGCCATCTGAAATGTAGTTAAAATATTCAGAGGCTCTTCTCTGTGTCTGTCTCTCTCTCTCTCTCTCTCGCTGACTAACATTCCCTCTCCATCTCGAGCTCTAGTCTTCTCAAACACCGTATTCTTTCTGTTTTTACTGTGCTTAATATAAAGGCAACAATTATTCGATTTCAGAGTTATGAAAACGTGATTGTTATGAGAAAACAAGCAATTTAAGCTTTAATTGGTATCATTTTTCACGGAGCTGGCAAGGTACTTACCTCCTTGGCACTTTTTTTCCTCGTAAAATGGCACATTTATATTCCTGAATGGAGATTACATTTTCGTTTTTTTTTTCTCTCTCTCTGTAATTGGGATGCGTGTTGTGCACCTGCAAACGGCGAAAGGCGTTTCTATCAACGTTACCCACGCGTTTGTTTATTCAACCCTGCTGTTAGCTTATTGCCTTCCACACGAGCTCCTCGTACAATTTAGACGGTACATGACAGAAATGTCCAATGAATACAATATATTAAAATGTAAACAAATACCACGACTTCCTTCCTCTGTTGCACAAGCAGATGCATGACGTAAGCAGTGAAACACACTGTGTAGATAACAACAGCCTTCTAAAGGATGTTAAAACCAGCAGATACAGGCACATGTAAAGTGAACACCTCCGTTGTGTAACACATCAAATGTCACGTCGCTGATATTAATCCCAGTGCGGCACCTTGTCTTCTCTGAGTGTCTCCCCGTCCCGTTCGACGAAAAGCGTTTTCGGACCAAGGTGCAGCGTGATGGGGTCGCCACGTGTTTCTTACCCGAAACGCACAAACGCAATAAGGAACGACCCAAACGTGACGACAATGGCGTGCTCACAGGCAACCACACATGGACAAGATCCCACAAAACACAGGTGGGAAAGATAACTACTTAAATAATGGCTACCAGCTGCCTCTAATTGGGAATCATACAAAACACCAACATAGAAAAAGAAAGTAGAGCACAACTTAGACATAGATATACTAGATCACCCCCTAGTCACTCCCTGACCTACTATACCATGGAGAAACAATGGCTCTCTATGGTCAGGGCGTGACATCACACCGGAAATGTCCTTTCCATGGGTATTTAGATGCCTGACATTCCACGATGAAAAAGTTTCAATGAGATCATCGTAGATTACATCCAGAGGGCTACAGCTGTGCCAGCAAGGCACTTTGGGTAAAATAATGAACCACGAGAGCATAGGTATATAAACAACTACTGACATACTATGTAATACAATTGATTTATCACACCACTTCATAACACTAAAGCTTTGTCCTTCCTGATTGTTAATGTATTTGTGAGTATTAATTGGGCTAATTGAAAATGATACATTTCCCATTTGATGTATGTTGAAAGTCTGAATTAAATAACTATGGTGTGGTGCTCAGCAAAGAAAAGGATTGTTAGTTTGTTTCATGGAGATACCCAGACACATTAAGAGGAAGCAATGTAAGTGTGTGGTTTCTACCATTGACTATATACTCCATAATCAATGGTAGAATTCCGTGATAGAAATGTTAGCCTTCCTGTGTGGGTTTCTTTCACTTGGGAATGCCACACATTCCATAGAGATTTGAGGGTGACATGCAGCTGGTTCCTACACAACCAGGAAGTTTGAATGTACACACGTTGCAGACGCACACACACACACACACACACACACACACACACACACACACACACACACACACACACACACACACACACACACACACACACACACACACACACACACACACACACACTCAATCTGCCTTACATACACAAAAAAATGGATTTGGATTTGGTTGCTACACAGACATACAGTTGCTACAATACAGGTGTGTAGTACCTTGATGTTTAGTTGTACTATGATACAGATGTAGGATCTTAATTTGATCATTCTTTTGTTGCTAGAATTTTTCTGCACCTCGGGAAATGCAGATGAGCTTTGTGATTTACATAAATTGACTGAAAAACCACACTAACACATTAAGCAGCATTATGGACTAAACATTCAAATCCTGCTGCTGCAGGATTACTTTGCTGTGACCATATAGGTCAAAATAAGATCCTAAATCTGTACACTTTCATCAACTTACAGATTGACGTGTCAAATGACCCTGAAAAGTGCCTGAAGATCCCTCCCAAAGCTACCCAGAGCCAGTTAGGGGAAGATAAATTGTAGCTCTCTTTCCAAATAAATTAAGTCAGGGCCTTTAATGACATAATGATACAATAATAATAAGGGCTATGCAAGCAATGTGGCTGAGCCTGCATATTTGCAATGGGACACTGGGGGGGAGAGAGAGAAAGAGAGAGAGAGAGAGAGAGAGAGAGAGAGAGAGAGAGAGGAAAATAAAACGTGAGGAGAAGAGCAACTATTATAAGAAGAGAGCCCCCTGTACAGACAGTCTGACGCCAGATGGCTTCTTGTAATAAATATTCAACCTTAACTCTGTTCCCATGTAGCTTTTTTTCCGGCTCTTTTTGTATGGCTGCCAGCACACCCACACGGATCTGGGCCAGCCAAATGATTACAGTAGAACAAACAAAAAAAGTGCAAAGGAGGAAACAGGCCGACAGGGTCCTGTACACAGTGAGATAGAGCGGCAGTATGTGCTGAAAGCCCAACAATTTTGTATGTGGGAAAGTTAAAACTGTGGGAGGAACAGAAAAGAGAGACGAGGGAAGAGAACGGAGGGAATGGAGGGAGAGAATGAAAGGAGGGAGAGAGGGAAGGGAGGGAGAGAGGGAAGGGAGGGAGAGAGAGAGAGGGAAAGGAGGGAGAGAGGGAGGGAGGGAAGGGAGGGAGAGAGGGAAGGGAGGGAGGGAGGGAGGGAGGGAGGGAGGGAGGGAGGGAGGGAGGGAGGGAGGGAGGGAGGGAGGGAGGGAGGGAGGGAGGGAGGGAGGGAGGGAGGGAAGGAAGGGAGGGGGGGAGAGAGGGAAGGAAAGGAGGGAGAGAGGGAAGAGAGGGAGGGAGCGAGGGAATGGAGGGAGGGAGGGAGGGAGGGAGAGAGAGAGGGAGAGTAGGGAGAGAGGGGAGGGAGGGAGAGAGAGAAGGAAGGGAGAGAGGGAAGGGAGGGAGGGAGAGAGGGAAGGGAGAGAGAGAAGGGAGGGAGGGAGGGAGAGAGGGAAGGGAGTGGAGGGAGGGAAGGGAGGGAGAGAGGGAAGGGAGGGAGGGAGAGAGGGAAGGGAGAGAGAGAGAGAAGGGAGGGAGAGAGGGAAGGGGGGGAAGGGAGAGAGAGAAGGGAGGGAGAGAGGGAAGGGAGGGAGGGAAGGGAGGGAGAGAGGGAAGGGAGGGAGGGAGAGGGAGAGAGAGAAGGGAGGGAGAGAGGGAAGGGAGGGAAGGGAGAGAGAGAAGGGAGAGAGAGAGAGAAGGGAGGGAAGGGAGAGAGGGAAGGGAGGGAGAGTGGGAAAGTTAGAAATCCTCTGTGTGAGATACTGAACAGAGAGTGTTGCAGCAGAGGCCAATAATGGTTTATATAGTGGAACTGTTTCTGATGTTGCATGATTAAGAAATCCTTGTAAAATAGCATACTTGCAGTTGTGCAGCGCATGTGGACATGGGTAGGCGTTCCCTAAGGTCTATGTCTGCGCCCCCGCGAGGAAATTGAATTAGCATAATAAAAAAATCCCCATAAAAATCTGCCAGTTTAAATTCGAATCTCCTCTCGTGAGACTCTCATGAACACGATGGCCTTCTCTGCCAACTTTTCTGTAGCGTCCGAACCGTTTGGGCTACACACTAATCTGTGCAAAGGTGAGACTCTCACAAACATTTACACGTCGGTTGTTTTGCTCCAAGACGCCAACTGACCACACACACAAGTCTGAAGGTCTCCTGGTACCAGTTGAAAAAATGTATACACGTAAAAAAAGATATACTGTATATGTTTCCTGATCTTTCTTATGTCTATCAGATATAGGAGAGACAATTCAGAACAAAATTCCGTTTGATATTTTTTGGGTGTAGTGAATATTTTACTCAATGCGTTTGAAAGAGCTAATAGCAGTAAGACCAAACATATATATTTTTATGCATACCAGTCAAAAGGTCAGACACACCTACTCATTCAAGGGCTTTTCTTTATTTTGACTATTTTCTACATTGTTGAACATCAGAGAAGACATAAAAAATATGAAATAACACATGTGGAATCACGTAGTAGGCAAACAAAGTGCTAAACAAATCAAAATATATTTTCTATTCAAGATTCTTCAAAGTAGCCACCCTTTGCCTTGATTCGATTTTTAATTTGTTTATACCTTTGTTTATACCTTCCGGTTTATACCTTCCGGTAACCTTCCTCACCCAATGTGATACAGAATCGCTATTATTTTAATTTTTAGAACACACTCAAGAACCTCCAGAAGCTAACCAGCTAACTAGCTACAAGCTAGTCATTGTTAGCCACTTCTAGCGGCTTTTACCTTTTACCTTCTGCACAGCCAGCCAGTTTTTTTTACCTGGATAATACTCGCCAGTCCAGCTTCCCTGCCCCATCCATCGCTGCCCCCTGGACACTGATCACTTGGCTACATAGCTGATGCATGCTGGACTGTCCATTAATCACGGTACTCCATTCTGCTTGTTTATGTTTTATCTGTCGGCCCCAGCCGCACTCAGGCTCTGTGTGTAGTTAATCCGACCCTCCCTGCCTAGTCAACGCCATTTTACCTGCTGTTGTTGTGCTAGCTGATTAGCTGTTGTTGTCTCACCTACTGTTTTAGCTACTGTTTTAGCTAGCTCTCCCAATTCAACACCTGTGATTACTGTATGCCTCGCTGTATGTCTCTCTCAAATGTCAATATGCCTTGTATACTGTTGTTCAGGTTAGTTATAATTGTTTTAGTTTACAATGGAGCCCCTAGTTCCACTCTTTATACCCCTGATACCTCCTTTGTCCCACCTCCCACACATGCGGTGACCTCACCCATTACAACCAGCATGTCCAGTGATACAACCTCTCTCATCATCACCCAGTGCCTGGGCTTACCTCCGCTGTACCCGCACCCCACCATACCCCTTTTCAACCGTTCGCTGCCTGCACCCGCACGCCTGACCAGCATCACCACCCTGGATGGTTCTGACCATGAATATGTGGACATCTATAAGTACCTAGGTGTCTGGCTAGACTGTAAACTCTCTTTCCAGACTCATATCAAACATCTACAATCGAAAATCAAATCAAGAGTCGGCTTTCTATTCCGCAACAAAGCCTCCTTCACTCACGCCGCCAAACTTACCCTAGTAAAACTGACTATCCTACCGATCCTCGACTTCGGCGATGTCATCTACAAAATTGCTTCCAACACTCTACTCAGCAAACTGGATGCAGTTTATCACAGTGCCATCCGTTTTGTCACTAAAGCACCTTATACCACCCACCACTGCGACTTGTATGCTCTAGTCGGCTGGCCCTCGCTACATATTCGTCGCCAGACCCACTGGCTCCAGGTCATCTACAAGTCCATGCTAGGTAAAGCTCCGCCTTATCTCAATTCACTGGTCACGATGGCAACACCCATCCGTAGCACGCGCTCCAGCAGGTGTATCTCACTGATCATCCCTAAAGCCAACACCTCATTTGGCCGCCTTTCGTTCCAGTTCTCTGCTGCCTGTGACTGGAACGAATTGCAAAAATCGCTGAAGTTGGAGACTTTTATCTCCCTCACCAACTTCAAACATCTGCTATCTGAGCAGCTAACCGATCGCTGCAGCTGTACATAGTCTATCGGTAAATAGCCCACCCATTTTTACCTACCTCATCCCCATACTGTTTTTATTTATTTACTTTTCTGCTCTTTTGCACACCAATATCTCTACCTGTACATTACCATCTGATCATTTATCACTCCAGTGTTAATCTGCAAAATTGTAATTATTAGCCTACCTCCTCATGCCTTTTGCACACAATGTATATAGACTTTTTTCTACTGTGTTATTGACTTGTTAATTGTTTACTCCATGTGTAACTCTGTGTTGTCTGTTCACACTGCTATGCTTTATCTTGGCCAGGTTGCAAAAGTTGCAAATGAGAACTTGTTCTCAACTAGCCTACCTGGTTAAATAAAGGTGAAATAAAAAATTAAAAAATTAAAAATGACAGCTTTGCACATTCTTGGCACTCTCTCAACCAGCTTCACCGGGAATGCTTTTCCAACAGTCTTGAAGGAGTTCCCACATGCTGAGCACTTGTTGGCTGTTTTTCCTTCACTCTGTGGTCCAACTCATCCCAAACCATCTCAATTGGGTTGAGGTCAGGTGATTGTGGAGGCCAAGTCATCTGACGCATCATTCTATCATTCTCCTTCTTGGTCAATTATCCCTTACACCGCCTGGAGGTGTGTTGGGTCATCGTACTGTTGAAAAACAAACAATAGTCCCACTGCGCGCAAAGCAAATGGGATGGCGTATCGATGCAGGGATGCTGTGGGAACCCGATTAAGAATCTACGGGATCGGTGTCCCTACACCGGGACGGTTGTTCTAACGTGTGCTAATGTGACTAGAATGACCCTGTAAGTAACAGCAAACTTTCCAGAACATAGACATAGCTTAAATTGGCAGAAAGCTTAAATTCTTGTTATTATAACTGCACTTTCCATTTTACCGTAACTATTACTGTGAAAGAATACCATGCTATTGTTTTATCACGGCAACTGGTTTGATACATTCACCTCTGAAGGTAAATAATGTACTTACATTCAGTAATCGTGCTCTGATTTGTCATCCTGAGGGTCCCAGAGATAAAAATGTAGCATAGTTTTGTTTGATAAAATCTATTTTTATTTTCAAATGTAGGAACTGGGTTTTACAGTTTGAACCCCTACCAGATTTAAAGTGTTATATTCTCCTACATTAATTTCATATTTCTACAAACTTGAAAGTGTTTCCTTTCAAATGGTATCAATAATATGCATATCCTTGCTTCAGGTCCTGAGCTACAGGTAGCTCAAAATAACCCAAAATAGATTTGAAAGAACTCATTCTTATTTACACCGGCCAAACCCGGACAACACTGGGAAAATTGCGCATCGCCCGATGGGACTCCCAATCACAGCAGGTTGTGATACAGCCTGGAATCAAACCAGGGTGTCTGTAGTGACACCTCAAGCACTGAGATACAGTGCAGTATACCACTGCGCCACTCAGGAACTCAAGTATGTTCAACTAGTCAAGGAGTATGCTTAATCAGCCATGAAGTATGCTTAACTAGCCATGAAGTATGCTTAACTAGCCAAGGAGTATTTATTTATTTAACCTTTATTTAACTAGGCAAGTCAGTTAAGAACAGATTCTTATTTTCAATGACGGCCTAGGAACAGTGGGTTAACTGCCTTGTTAACGGGCAGAACGACAGATTTTTACCTTGTCAGCTCGGGGATTCAATCCGGCAACCTTTCAGTTACTGGCCCAACACTCTAACCACTAGGCTACCTACCACCCCAGTATGCTTAACTAGCCAATGAGTATGCTTAACTAGCCAAGTAGTATGCTAAACTAGCAAAGGAGTATGCTAAATTAGCAAAGGAGTATGCTAAAGTAGTCAAGGGGTATGCTAAAGTAGTCAAGGAATATGCTAAACTAGCCAATGAGTATGCTTAACTAGCCAAGGAGTATGCTAAACTAGTAAAGTAGTATGCTAAAGTAGTCAAGGGGTATGCTAAAGTAGTCAAGGAATATGCTAAACTAGCCAATGAGTATGCTTAACTAGCAAAGGTGTATGCTAAAGTAGTCAAGGAGTATGCTTAACTAGCAAAGGAGTATGGTAAACTAGCCAAGGAATATGCTTAACTAGCAAAGGAGTATGGTAAACTAGCCAAGGAATATGCTTAACTAGCAAAGGAGTATGCTAAACTAGCCAATGAGTATGCTAAACTAGCCAAGGAGTATGCTAAACTAGCCAAGGAGTATGCTTAACTATGTCTGGCACTTTAAAAGATATCCTTGTGTCAGACATGGATTAGTGACAGGATTAGTGACAGGATAGAAACTAGCCACATTTGTTTTTCAAGCTTGACAACTAACAGTGGATGCTGTGAATTCACAAAAGTCTGATCTCTTTTTAGTTCCTAGTTCTCTGCAATTGCAAGGAGCCGGGCATTGAAGAGCCTCCATGGGTGTTTCTCTTTGTTATTTTTGGATGACAGTATTCCAGGGTCGAGTTCAAATACTTTTTTTTCAGGATAATTTGACAAATGAGCCAACACAACAATGTCTGCGATAAACTAAATGTTGAAAGTTCAGTAAACCACTTAAATATTTGGTGAGACCACCAACACTTTGCTTCGTTGGGGCCACACTTTGTCTGTGTGTGTCACGTGCGTCAGTGCGTGTGTGTTTTATTTATCTGGTCTCTGGTTGTTTTGATAAACCCGGTAACATGAGGCTAGCTTTTCCTCAAGAACATGTTATTCTTAATTAGGAAAGGGCAACAGACACGTAATGGTGAGGATTTGACTATTTCTACAGTGCTATCACAGGCATCAAATGCCTAGCTGTGATGCCAAACCAAATCTTCCTTCCTGTTTCTGCTTCCCAAACCCAGGCCTCTGTTTAGTAGAAAGAAAAAGTTTTGATATTGGGAGGTACTGCCTAACCTTGTCCAATGAGGACTCAGATTTGTACTTTCAGTTTTGCAACGGTGTGCCATAATGAACACAACCCAGGTGATCTTCAGCAGCTGAACAGACAATCTTACCCAGAGTCCTCCATTGACCTGGCTCAGACCCTCTTTCCTTGCTTTCTTCCTTCTCTGTCTTTGTATTTATTCGCCTGAGGAAACCAATCGTGGCAGCGAGGCAAATAATGTGGAATTAAAAACTAAATTCTTCAGGCCTTATCCTAGCAACAGGCTCATCACCATCTGTTCAGAGAAGCACAGCTAGAGTGGCTGCCATTATGGTGCAACAGTCTTTGTGCCTCCTCCATCACCTGTGAGAGGAACGGGAGCTGCAGACAGACAGAGCCCTCTACCCCTTCCCATTTTTTGCTGTCTTCAAGACAAACTATCCCTATTAAAATCTCCAATGCCCTCACCCCTCCCTTTTGGTCCATAGGAATATTCATAGTTCAATATTGGGGAATTAGTCTGTCTGCTGAGGGATTTGACAAATACGACTGGCTTCCACGGGAAAATATTTTGTCACATTTTTTCTTGATGTGAAAATGATGACATTGAAGTGAATGTGTCAGAATTTATGGACAGCGAATACACGTTGGTTGAAACTAATGCATATCTAAAAGCTAAGTGTGTGTGTGTGTGTGTGTGTGTGTGTGTGTGTGTGTGTGTGTGTGTGTGTGTGTGTGTGTGTGTGTGTGTGTGTGTGTGTGTGTGTGTGTGTGTGTGTGTGTGTGTGTGTGTGTGTGTGTGTGTGTGTGTTGACGCTGTGTTTGAGCCCAAGTGATAGACAAGTTTAGATGGGTGCCATTAGCTCCCTGCACTGTATAATGACCTCGTAATCATTTCAAATAGCAATTTTGCTTTCCGAGGTGTGTGCCACACCACAGCTTTTGCAAAAGCACCCCTTAATTCATTCTAACAGGAATCATTATTTAATCTCTGCCAGCTAAACAGCTCTCTCATCGTAGCGACAGCTCAGCTTCTATCCAGACCATAATAACCAGACCTAGGTTGACTGTGACTTTGTCTACTGCTCATCCCCGTTGCTGTGTTATCACAGGAATGCTCAAATCTGGCTTATATCTCCATGCACAAGTAAGACAGACAGGGGAAGGAGAGAGGGATAAGTATTTTACCAAGCAGCTTATTTCATATCCTGATAATGTAGTTTGCCAAAATTCCTGTCCCATCGTTCATTGGATCACCTCCCTGAAACATTTTAGCAGCCCAATCCAAACAGGTCCTGGGTCAGGGCTGGGCCATTTCTGAGGGTTCTTAACAAACTCCTTCCACATGACTAAAAAGGAAGTTGCAAAATATTTGGTGAGCAGATCATGCCTGCGCTGGGCCCCAGTAGAGGTGAGGCATTATCTCCCCAGTTGACATTAGCTATGAGAAAATCTAACCCTCCCTGAGTTTCTGTTCACACTCATAACAGACCTGTTAGCTGTATAGCTTTATCATTCTCACAGATCTAAACAGCACAGGGAAGAGGGAACTGACCGAGAGAAGCCCCTGGTACACAGGAAGGGCTTAATTCACACAGAAATAGTATACAACTTAAAACTTAGACAGCTGTCGACATCCTTATTAGACCCAGCCTAGTCCGCTGTGTGTGTCAAGTCAAGGCCCTGCAATGTGCTTTGGTTGTTCTGGTCATGATACATATTACTCTTTTTATCAGTCGAACAGTTGGAACTGGGATTCTTTGGGGGAAAAGCTTGACTTTGTACCAGCTCAAATCCCACCTAGAAAGTGAACTGGCACACAAACAAATGAAAAAGGTTTATATTGTGCTGAGTTGGGTTGCATTTAGTAAAGTGAATATGGTACATTTCTAGGACCCTTGCCATGGACCAATGAAAACGTCAATAGCCTTAGCATCATCTGAGTTAACATACTGGAGAGATTGATTTACTTAAGTGTGACCCTTGAGAATAGATACTCTCATTTGCCACTAGATTGAATGAAATGAACTAAAAACAGAGAACGCAGGGCAGAGTAGCTGTAAACTCTCCGGGGAAATGTTGCTTTCTGAATCCCGGGTCTATGATAAAAATGGATTTACAGTTCTGATTGAAGTAGACTTGCGGCATTTGAGTTTTCTTCGTGTATTTGTTATAGTTTTCTTCTCCAGAATAACTGAAAATCGTTTTGAATCTTTTTCTTTTTAAGAATAAAAGCTGATTAGCAGTACCAACTAGTATAAAACTGGCTTGGCGCTTTGTGGTGTATTACATTAGGCATATTGTAATGAAGGAGGCAGGGCTGAACAAGGGAATGCAGATGTCACTTCATCAGCAGCAAAAGAGGAGGACCCCACCTTTAATGACAAGGTAAAGGGGCTTTGATGACTGAATTAATTCCTAATCCTTTGGCACAAACCTCTCAACACGACCAGAGCCTTGTAGTGGGAGGTACTTTCTCAGACTTCTAACAGATTTCCTGAAGGCATGCAAAACATGCTCGACTTTATGTTGCTGATCCAAATCAGATTTTATTTTTTTTGCCAGAATTGTTTTTGCCAAGAAGCCACTTGAAAGCAACTTTGTTCAATTGATTAAGTCTAGTGTAAATTGGTCATAATGTGTGACTATCTTATGTTACATTATTATATTATAATAGCCATCCCCCACTTGCCCCCTTTTCTCCTCTCCATGCCAAATGTGAAGCTAAACCTTAGAGTGTAACTTGATTTTGCTGTAACCAGTTTGCGAATTACGGTGGGACCAGGGGGGGGCTCAGCCCTTCAAATAAGACATGAGCTAAGTCAAAATGTTGGGGGGTCTATAATTTAACCATTCTCCTATTTGTTTAAAATGCAATTTTGTACTGCAACATGGGGTAAATAGGAAAATTCCAAAATACATGAACATCTCTCTGTCGTGGTTTATACCAGTGATAGTTGGTTCAGGTTCTTTCAACGCATTAATCTCTCTACTCCGCGTGTCTTCCTGTCTGTCTTGAGTTTTCGCTAGCAAACTTGCAACAATTGTATCGACTAGGTCCAGCCTGATAGCGAACTTCCAACAATTGTATCGACTAGGTCCAGCCTGCTAGCGAACTTCCAACAATTGTATCGACTAGGTCCAGCCTGATAGCAAACTTGCAACATTACCATCTGGGTCCAGTCCTCTAGTGAACTTGGGTAACACTTTACTGTAGGGGTCCTTATTCATTCATTTATAAAGTATTTATAAACAGCTATGTAACATATAATAACATTTGTCATAAGCTGTCATAAGTAGTTTAAAGTAGTTATGAGTAATGGTAGATGATGTTATAGAAGTAGTTTTTGCTTTTTTATTTTGTTTCACCTTTATTTAACCAGGTAGGCTAGTTGCCCAAGATAAAGCAAAGCAGTTCGACACATACAACAACACAGAGTTACACATGGAATAAACAAACATATGGTCAATAATACAGTAGAAAAAGTCTATATACAGTGTGTGCAAATGATGCTATTTTCAGATGGGCTATGTACAGGTGCAGTGATCTGTGAGCTGCTCTGACAGCTGGTGCTTAAAGCTAGTGAGGAAGATGTGAGTCTCCAGCTTCAGTGTTTTTGCAGTTCGTTCCAGTCATTGGCAGCAGAGAACTGGAAGGAAAGGCGGCCAATGGAGGAATTGGCTTTGGGGGTGACCAGTGAGATATACCTGCTGGAGCGTATGCTCCGGGTTGTTGCTGCTACGGTGACCAGTGAAATGAGAGCTTTACCTAGCAAAGACTTGCAGATGACCTGGAGCCAGTGGGTTTGGTGGCGAGTATGATGTGAGGGCCAGCCAACGAGAGCATACAGGTCGCAGTGGTGGGTAGTATATGGGGCTTTGGTGACAAAACAGATGGCACTGTGATAGACTGCATCCAATTTGTTGAGTAGAGTGTTGGAGGCTATTTTGTAGATGACATCGCCAAAGTCGAGGATCAGTAGGATGGTCAGTTTTACGAGGGTATGTTTGGCAGCATGAGTGAAGGATGCTTTGTTGAGAAATAGGAAGCCGATTCTAGATTTAATTTTGGATTGGAGATGCTTAATGTGAGTCTGGAAAGGGAATTTACAGTCTAACCATACACCTAGGTATTTGTAGTTGTCCACATATTCTAAGTCACAACCGCCCAGAGTAGTGATGCTTGACGGGGTGCGGGCAGCGATCGGTTGAATAGCATGCGTTTAGTTTTACTTGCATTTAAGAGCAGTTGGAGGCCACGGAAGGAGAGTTGTATGGCATTATTGAAGCTCGTCTGGAGGTTAGTTAACACAGTGTCCAAAGAAGGGCCAGAAGTATACAGAATTGTTTGATATAGATGACTGTTCATCCTATTGTCATATAATCTAATGTCAACTGTTAATAAGAATTGCTATTACACAGTCTGTGTGACAACTCATGTCATATGTTATCACATGCTACATGGTGTTTATCATTTAAATGAACATATCAAACTCTGGGGCACAGCAGAATTTGTGACAGCTGTGCAAACAGGAAGTTGTGCAGGCTACAGTAACAATGACATAAATGGGGACGGTAGCTAGCTCACTAAGAAACTGCAACATATAACTCTCTGGGAACAGGGTTGGAGAGCCCTGCTCTACACAGTCCAAACACAGTGTTTTGTTTGACACTCATTTGAAAGTATTGGTGCTGGGCTTCCGAGTGGCGCAGTGGTCTAAGGCACTACATCTCAGTGCTTGAGGCATCACTACAGACACCCTGGTTCGTGTCCAGGCTGTATCACAACCAGCCGTGGTTGGGAGTCCCATAGGACGGCGCACAATTGGCCCAGTGTCATCCCGGTTTGGCAGGTGTAGGCAGTCATTGTAAATGAAAATGTGTTTTTAACTGACTTGCCCAGTTAAATAAAGGTCCAATTAAAATTTAAATAAAAAATGTAAAAGCTAGCTAGCCATTCATTCACCTGTATGGCCAAGACATGAGCACTAGCAGCCCCGCTGTGCCCCCATCGATGCATAGCTAGCTTACTAGTAGAGCTAGTGCTAGCTAAGTTTAGCTAGCTAGCTACAGCAGGATGAATTCCAAATTATTAAGCTGACTTTGCAGCACATCGCACAATACATTCTCTGTCACATACACTTTATTAAATGCAATTGCTATTTTATCTTATTACACATTGTTTAACTCAATCTAACTAATGTTATCTTATCCATGTTCTTCGCTGTTGGTTTGTAGATAGCAAACCTAGCCACAGCAAATAACATAGATAATAATAATGCTAGCTAGTAAGAGTTAAATGGATTAAAAGGTAATTACATTTAAAGTCTAGTTTAGAGTGAAATAGGATGTTAATGTGCAATGTGCAGCAAAGGAAGTTTTTCCACCTGTAACTAGTGAGGTTAACAGATGGCTAGGTATTTAAAAAAATACCTTTATTTAACCAGGTAGGCTAGTTGAGAACAAGTTCTCATTTGCAACTGCGACCTGGCCAAGATAAAGCATAGCAGTGTGAACAGACAACACAGAGTTACACATGGAGTAAACAATTAACAAGTCAATAACACAGTAGAAAAAAATGGGGAGTCTATAAACATTGTGTGCAAAAGGCATGAGGTGGTAGGCGAATAATTACAATTTTGCAGATGAACAACACTGGAGTGATAAATGATCAGATGGTAATGTACAGGTAGAGATATTGGTGTGCAAAAGAGCAGAAAAGTAAATAAATAAAAACAGTATGGGGATGAGGTAGGTAAAAATGGGTGGGCTATTTACCGATAGACTATGTACAGCTGCAGCGATCGGTTAACTGCTCAGATAGCAGATGTTTGAAGTTGGTGAGGGAGATAAAAGTCTCCAACTTCAGCAATTTTTGCAATTCGTTCCAGTCACAGGCAGCAGAGAACTGGAACGAAAGGCGGCCAAATTAGGTGTTGGCCTCAGGGGGATGATCAGTGAGATACACCTGCTGGAGCGCGTGCTACGGATGGGTGTTGCCATCGTGACCAGTGAACTGAGATAAGGCGGAGCTTTACCTAGCATGGACTTGTAGATGACCTGGAGCCAGTGGGTCTGGCGACGAATATGTAGCGAGGGCCAGCCGACTAGAGCATACAAGTCGCAGTGGTGGGTGGTATAAGGTGCTTTAGTGACAAAACGGATGGCACTGTGATAAACTGCATCCAGTTTGCTGAGTAGAGTGTTGGAAGCAATTTTGTAGATGACATCGCCGAAGTCGAGGATCGGTAGGATAGTCAGTTTTACTAGGGTAAGTTTGGCGGCGTGAGTGAAGGAAGCTTTGTTGCGGAATAGAAAGCCGACTCTTGATTTGATTTTCGATTGTAGATGTTTGATATGAGTCTGGAAGGAGAGTTTAGAGTCTAGCCAGACACCTAGGTACTTATAGATGTCCACATATTCAAGGTCGGAACCATCCAGGGTGGTGATGCTGGTCAGGCGTGCGGGTGCAGGCAGCAAATGGTTGAAAAGCATGCATTTGGTTTTACTAGCGTTTAAGAGCAGTTGGAGGCCATGGAAGGAGTGTTGTATGGCATTGAAGCTCGTTTGGAGGTTAGATAGCACAGTGTCCAAGGACGGGCCGGAAGTATATAGAATGGTGTCGTCTGCTAGCTAGGTAGCTAGCTAGCCATCGGTGCATCGGTGGGTCGACAAAATTGCAAATGCAATCCAACATCCACTGCTTAGCTAGAAAGCTAGTTACTTGACTAACTAGTCATTTTTTCATTACTAAATAAATATAAATAAATCTATGTGTCATTGAGTACGTTTACATGCACAGTGCCCCGACTTTTCTTTTTAGGAAAAAGGTAAAGTTGTCAGCAAGATGCATTGATTAATTCAGGATAGGCCTAATGACAATCGCCGAATGTCATTACATTTTGGGGTGTTTTGTAACAGATGCCTCTTTCCCTTGATCAAATGGTGGGTGCACAGTGCACTGTTTGGATGGCGGAATTATTTTGGAGTGGGCGAACATGCACAGGTAGCCTACTTTTTGAAGTGATTTGTTCGACAATCAGATGAAAACATCATGACTGGTTGTGATTATAACACATTAAAATGTCAAATGTTTACTATTAAAATGCATGTCTTTAATATTAGTCCCATAGATGTCACAATATAATTCACACTCTGAGTGTAACTTTACCCTTACAGTTGAAGTCGGAAGTTTACATACACTTAGGTTGGAGTCATTAAAACTCGTTTTTCAACCACTCCACAAATTTCTTGTTAATTAACAAACTATAGTTTTGGCAAGTCGGGTAGGACATCTACTTTGTGCATGACACAAGTCATTTTTCCAACAATTGTTTACAGACAAGTTATTTCACTTATAATTCATTGTATCACAATTCCAGTGGGTCAGAAGTTTACATACACTAAGTTGACTGTGCCTTTAAACAACTTGGAAAATTCCAGAAAATTATGTCATGGCTTTAGAAGCTTCAGATAGGCTAATTGACATCATTTGAGTCAATTAGAGGTGTACCTGTGGATGTATTTAAAGGCCAACCTTCAAACACAGTGCCTCTTTGGTTGACATCATGGGAAAATCAAAAGAAATCAGCCAAGACCTCAGAAAAAAATTGTAGACCTCCACAAGTCTGGTTCATCATTGGGAGCAATTTCCAAACGCCTGAAGGTACCACGTTCATCTGTACAAACAATAGTACGCAAGTATAAACACCATGGGACCACGCAGCCGTCAACACGCTTAGGAATAAGACATGTTCTTCTCCTAGAGATGAACGTACTTTGGTGTGAAAAGTGCAAATCAATCCCAGAACAACAGCAAAGGACCCTGTGAAGATGCTGGAGGAAACAGGTACAAAGTATCTATATCCACAGTAAAACGAGTCCTATATTGACATAACCTGAAAGGCCGCTCAGCAAGGAAGAAGCTACTGCTCCAAAACTGCCATAAAAAGCTAGACTATGGTTTGCAACTGCACATGGGGACAAAGATTGTACTTTTTGGAGAAATGTTCTCCGGTCTGATGAATCAAAAATAGTTTGGAGGGAAAAGGCGGAGGCTTGCAAGCCGAAGAACACCATCCCAACTGTGAAGCACAGGGGTGGCAGCATCATGTTGTGGGGGTGCTTTGGTGCATGAGGGACTGGTGCACTTCACAAAATAGATGGCATCATGAGGGAAGGAAAATTATGTGGATATATTGAAGCAACATCTCAAGACATCAGTCAGGAAGTTAAAGCTTGGTTGCAAATGGGTCTTCCAAATGGACAATGACCCCAAGCATACTTCCGAAGTTGTGACAAGATGGCTTCAGGACAACAAAGTCAAGGTATTGGAGTGGCCATCACAAAACCCTGACCTCAATCCCATAGAAGATTTGTGGGCAGAACTAAAAAGGTGTGTGCGAGCAAGTAGGCCTACAAACCTGATTCAGTTACACCAGCTCTGTCAGCAGTAATGGGCCAAAATTCCCCCAAATTATTGTGGGAAGCTTGTGGAGGGCTACCTGAAACGTTTGACCCAAATGTAACAATTTCAAGGCAATGCTACCAAATACTAGTTGAGTGTATGCAAACCTCTGACCTACTGGGAATCTGATGAAATAAATTAAAGCTGAAATAAGTCATTCCCTCTACTATTATTCTGACATTTCACATTCTTATAATAAAGTGGTGATCCTAACTGAACTAAGACAGGGAATTTTTACTAGTATTAAATGTCTGGAATTGTGAAATACTTTAGTTTAAATATATTTGGCTAAGGTGTATGTAAACTTCCGACTTCAACCGTATATATTAACACAGCTATTCTATGCGTATTCCACATTTTCATTGAAAATTGTAGACATATTTATTACAGGTATAGTATAGTATACTGAGTAATTTCAGTGCGTATCTAGCAGTACTACTTACATTACATAGTGTAGGTCATATAGTTATATTTCCCAAAAAATTCATGTCTGCAGTTTGTTTTAAACAAAGATGCAGAAAGACACTTCAAAATAATACACGTTTATCATGTTAAGTCCACCACCATTTTAAAGCACTGTAGTCAGTCTCCAATGTTAAGCACTAACTTCTAAATCAAAGATCAAGCCTCAGCGGGGTCGGAAATATGCGGTTAATAACAAAAGCAAGTGGTGTACTTGTTAGTAATGTCATCCTGTTAGAGCTGAAACAAAGCTGCACACATTTACAAAGCAGAGGAATTACAACCATAATCGTTCTTGTCATTTGCACAGCAATTTTACTCCTGAATGACTCGTTTTAGGCACAAATTAATCAAAATTGCATGCGCTTCAGGTGCTGCAGAGTTCACCCTATCCACTCATCCCTGCCCAGAGCCCTCTTTGCTCCCTTTCTTATTATCAGTTAATAATTATTTTTCATTCAAGCAAATTAGCAAACTTGACTGTGTTAGAATGTCCAGAATCCAGCTGCGGGCAAAGAAGGGGATAAATGGCAGAAATTCCACCCTGAGCAAAGACGCATGAAGCACAACATTGTGTCCACCACAAAAGCTGCTCTGTAGTTTTGATCCTTTTTAATTTAATTAGCCCAAGAGGTAGCGCATTAATTTGCCAAGAATTCTTCTGATGCAGAAAGCTGCCCCCAGTACAGAGAGGCGAGGAAGAGAGGAGAGAAGTGGGAGAGGAGAGGAGAACGAGCGGTGATGTGCCTGGCTAAAGAGGAAGGAAAAAATAAAGGGACTTTCGGAGTGTTTGGGGATGGCTGAACTGTGATCCTCCACTGAGACCTTGCTGTTTTTACCCCATTTTTGTAACTTGTAAGACCAGGATTGGCCTACAGTACATCATTGTTGTCACTGTGATATATCTATTTATTGACACCATTTAAGAATTCATTAATTAACAAAATACTTTGAAAATACATTGTATTTGGTTAAATGAGTCAGAAATGATAATGATATATAATTGAATAAATACATTTTCATGCGAATTTTGGAATCTGAAATGCAATGTTGTCAAAGAGAGGGTCCTCAGTTTTATCCGAGACAGTAAACTGTGTCAGCAAGAATAATGTACAATGCAACTGAATCCGTCCATCAGTTCAAAATACACAATGTATTCCTCTGTTCCTCTGTTGACCAAATATCTTTGGTTTACAATATCTAGACCTTGTCTATCATAAATTGTACTAGTGTACATTATGCCAGGATAAATTCTGGACATACTGAAGATCTGTCTTTAATCACATTGCTACTAAGTTCTCCTGATTGTCCTTACATAGACAATGAAATGTTCCATTGCGATAAACTAGCTCTAATCATGATAATTGGCATTTTAAAAAAGTTTTTCCAAACTTTTTTGTATTTAGTTATCATGCAACCTTTCAGATAAGTGAACATTGAGAGCATTCAATAGTATTAATTTGTGAGCTATCGCACAGAGGTCCCTTTGATAATCTCTCATCTCAAGACACGCTTCCCTGATTATACCAAAGTGAAGTGGCCCACACCATAGTTATTAAAGAATCACGTCTCGTCTTGCAATTAGGGCACTTCCGATTGTCCTCTCCATAAGAGGGACCCTACAGAGTAGCATATAGTGTGCAATGTGCTTCATTTGGAGTAGTCAGCATGATATATACTCTTTGGCTGTCTGACATACTGTCAGTGATGACCCGTCATTCAGTGTCACATATCAGTTTACAAACAATGTAACAAATATATAATAATTGAGTTAACTATATACAGACATGGTCTCTTTTTTGCTTTCTTGAGTAAGGCTTTTATGCTGCTGCATAAATGATGCAATATGCCAGGGAGATGTATACTGTTGCTAAGAAAGTAATACTAAGTTTATGTTGTGTAGTATTTTCTTGCATTACAAACTGTAATTCAAATGGATTTTTATTTGAATTTCATGTAATGGACATACATAAAATAGTCCAAATTGGTGAAGTGACATGCAAAAAATTGCTTGTTTCAAAAGACAAACAAACAAACAAAACAAAAAACTGGTGTGTGTGGGGGGGGGGTGAATAGTTATTGTCGCTCAAGTTTTCTGTTTTTTTGGTCTTATTTCTCATTTGTTTGACAAGAAAAAATATTTTGCATCTTGAAAGTCGTAGACATGTTGTGTAAATCAAATAATACAAACCTCTCAAAAATGTATTATAATTCCAGGGTGTATGGCAACAAAATAGGAAAAATGCCAAGGGGGGTGAATAATTTCGCAAGCCACTGTAAACTGTTAGTAGCCAGTGCGCCTTACACTAATTATTTAGTCCCTTTTCCCTACATAATTTAGTCTACTGTTCTGACTTTGTGATGCACATGTATCCTATAGCTTGTTTTAGAGAAATGCCATCATCTAATATTGTAAGAGCTTTCATTGTCTGCTTATATGCCCCCTTTATCTATCCTACTGTTCTGACTTGGTGTTGGTGTACATTTCAAAAGTCCTGAACAAATACTTATATTGACTAGGTCCGTCCTAGCTCGCTCATTAACGTCTTAATCAAAATTACGAATTGCCTCTTATCTGCTTGTCGTCCCCTTATGCCATAGTTTGTACATCTCAATTGTCAGTTGAAACCACATTTGTTTAAGCAAGTCAGCCATATCAGCTATGTTTTTTTTAAAGGCAGTATGAGGCTCCGCTGATAGCCAGGTGTAACAGTGGTTAGGTCTTGGGACTCTGTTGGGACTTGATGTAGGCCCTAACAGTTTGTGGGCACCGTTTGTCACCATTATAGTCCAATTCATGTATTGTTTAGTGTTGTGTTATGTGGTGACTTTGCTGGCATGCATCTAAAAGAAATTGGGGGAGTTTTCCCCAACAAGATGTACATGCTAAAATCGCCACTGCGTACTGCACATGGACAATCCATTGTACTTTGTTTCTCACTTAACCCTCAACCTCACCTGAAACCTTTCCTCAAAACACATCAAAAGTGGACTGAGAATTGAAGCTCACTTTGTCTGTAAGGGGAGGTATGGGGAGTATCAAGTTAACTCTGGGTATGCAACACGCAGCACAATCTTACATGATCCATTTGGTGAGAGTACGGCATAGTTAAGATATCTATAATTAATTGAACTCACGACCCACTACAACTTGCGAACACGGGCTGTGAAGAGTGGTGCATTTGTTTCTTACACAAGCAATGTTGTTTTGTCCGCTCCCATAGGCAGACATCGCTGCTTTGATGTCGTCCCTGGCCCTTTTTGTCCATGAGACTAGGTACATATCCACCGGAGAGGTAAAAGCATGAGTATGTACAAGAGGTCCGGGGCACAACAAGATGAATTATTTACAGCAGCGTGTTTGAACAGGTACGGAAATAATCCTCCAGGAAAGCGAGAGTGGATATCTTTCTCACCGTCACTCTCTGTCTCTCTCTCTCTCTTTTACCATCTCTCGCTTCTCTCTGTCTGCCTCTCTCTCTCTCCCTCTCTCTCTCTCTCTCTCTCTCTCTCTCTCTCTCTCTCTCTCTCTCACCATCTCTCTCTCTTCCTCTCTCTTTCTCACTTTTTCTTTCTCCCTCTCTTTCCCTCCAGCCTGGATAGATGCAATATAGTAAATGTAAACCTGTCTCCCTCCATTTAATGTATGTTATGTTTCGTATGTTAAAGAGTGGATGTCTATCATCGTCCATCATTTCGTAAAAATATGTTACGAATTACAATTCATATGATTTGTTACTAAAAAGCTATTTGCACAATACGCTACACATTTGCAATACGTAACATATCATACGAATCCCACTTTGTTGTGGCTGAAGTTAGCTAGGTGGCGAGATGGCTAATGTTAGCTAGGCTAGGGGTTAGGGGAGGTTAAGGTTAGGGTTAAGGTTAGTGTTAGTGGTTATATGTTATGTTACGTCTAGTCTTTGAGGCCAGGCTGCTCCCTCTCCCCATCTTCTGTCTCATCCTCCGAGACAACAACTTGTGAGTGAAGAGAGCCAGAGCTCTTTAAACATATCACCCCAGTGCAGGATAAAATATTAAAGGTTATTGGTTAGCGTGAGAGCATGTCCTCGGATAGCACTGAGAGGAGCAGGTAAACTTTCCTCTCTCTTTCAGGGTAGACAGGTTGAGATATCGGACACTAGTAAATATTGGATGCACGTGTGTGTTAGCCAAGGATGCTCTTTTCTTGCTCATCTTCTGGGCCGAGGTTCCTTGCATTTTACTCTTGGAATGAACTCAATTATAGAAGTATAATTTAGTATATATTTTGCCCAATTTTCTCATCATTTTATATCAAGGAGAGCAGAAACAAATGTAATTGCGATCATCCCTGGTCTTTGTAAGCCAGCCGAGACAATATATTTTCATTGTGAGATGTACAGAGACTTACCACTAAATCATCCATGACTTACCATTAAAGCTGGATTTGAAAACTAAAGACATATGCTATCTCCTATATGATACACTACATGGCTAGAAAAGTATGTGGACACCTGCTCGTTGAACGTCTCATTCCAAAACCATGGGCATTAATATGGAGTTGGTCCCTCCTTCACAGCTATAACAGCCTCCGCTCTATGGGAAGGATTTCCACCAGATTTTGGAACATTGCTGTGGGGACGTGCTTCCATTCAGCCACAACAGCATTAGTGGTCAGGCACTGATGTTGGGCGATTAGGCCTGGCTCGCAGTCTGTGTTCTAATTCATCCCAAAGGTATTCAATGGGGTTGAGGTCGGGGCTCTGTGCAGGCCAGTCAAGTTCTTCCACACCGATCTTGACAAACCATTTCTGTATGGACCTCACTTTGTACACGGGGGAATTGTCATGCTGAAACAGGAAAGGGCCTTCCCCAAACTATTGCAACAAAATTGGAAGCAATCGTCTATTATGTCATTGTATGTTGTAGCGTCGTCCGTCGGACTGCCAGATGGTGAAGCGCCATTCATCACTACAGAGAACGCATTTTCACCACTCCAGCTGATGCTTGGCATTGCGCATGGTAATCTTAGGCTTGTGTGCGGCTGCTCGGCCATGGAAACCCATTTCATGTAGCTCCTGACGAACAGTTATTGTGCTGACATGGCTTCAAGAGGCAGTTTGGAACTTGTGTTGCAACCGAGGACAGACAATTGTACTCGCTACGTGCTTCAGCACTTGCCGGTCCCGTTCTATGAGCTTGTGTGGCCTACCACCTTGCGGCTCAGCTGTTGTTGCTACTGGACGTTTCCACTTAACAATAACAGCACTTAGAGTTGACCGAGGAGGCTCTAGCAGGGCAGAAATGTGACAAACTGACTTGTTGGAAAGGTGGCAGCCTATGACGGTGCCACGTTGAAAGTCACAGCTCTTCAGTAAGGCCATTCTACTGCCAATGTTTGTCTATGGAGATTTCATGGCTGTGTGCTTAATTGTATACACCTGTCAGCAACAGGTGTGGCTGAAATAGCCAACTCCACTCATTTGAAGGGGTGTCCACATACGTTTGTATGTATAGTGGCACTCCAATCCATCAGCAGTAATATGCATTGTGAATCGATGTCTACACAATGAACAGGGCCTTCTTGCTCACCCATGATGCCCTGCCCTCTTTGCTGTGCCTGTTAGCCTGCATGATAGTGCCTGTTAGCCTGCATGCTAGTGCCTGTTAGCCTGCATGCTAGTGCCCAGGAATCTGTGTGTGTCCCTTTGCTGCTTGACTGCCACCGTACTGTCCTGTCCTATAGTCAGCGTCACAGAGCGTGCGGTGCGGCGAGGCACGGCGAGCAGGGAGAGGAGAGGCGGCCGCCGGCAGGAGGATAATTAAGCAAGCGCGGTGACAGCTGCGGCAGGTCTTGAGCAGAGCCTGGCTCCACTGGGCTGAATTAATGGCATCAGCAGCCCCGCTAGTCCTGGCCCCGCCAGGCCCACCCACCGCCGCCACCATTAAAATTTGATCATTAATTATTAGCCTTTTCCCCCCAACCTGCCCGCTAGTGTGGCCTAACTGCCCCCTTTCCTTTCTCACCTGTACCCCGTTCCTTCCACGCTGCCGCACAACATCACATCGTCTCCCTTCAGCTCCCTCCAGGGGAGAGTCATCAGTCATCAGGTACATATGAAGTGTGACTTTACCTTCTCATATCAATAGAGAGACTGACGTTACTACACAGGGCTGTGGCGGTGGGGATGACGTTACACCAGATTATTCACAGTAACAGAGAGAGAGATGAGAGGGGGTAACTGTTGTGACTGGCTGGCTGGCACAAAGCGAGTCCTCCCCCTCATACACCCTGTTATCACTAGGCTTGCTGTGTGAATGGGCTATTTCATCATTCCAAGGTCTGATAAGGAATCCTCTTCCCATTCTCTTACCCACTGTTGTGCTCTGTGTTTATGAACCCACTGTGGGTGGATGGATGGTGGATGGTGTAACACCAGGGCAATCAGGCCCGATGAGCCTTCTTCTACCACAGGTTTCAGAGCGGTATTTAGACAAACCTCTCAATTAAGGGCTAATCTGGGCCTGTCTCGATGTTCATTTAGTTGAGGAAGTCTCGCCTCTGGAGTCAACCTGAGCGTTGCCAAGCCAGCCTGTTAGGGTAAGACTCAGAGGAGCCTTTTAAGATTGAAACCCTGGCATCTGACACCGGCAGGTTTTAATTGGATGCCATTACTCAAGATCCCAACTCCGACTCTATTGCCTGTTCCTTTTTAAGGAAGAAGATGACATAGCATGACCTCTGGAGAGAAAATGCGCAGTGACAATTGTCCTGATCGAAATGTCATTATTGAAATAGTCCTCAAATAAACAAGTTCTGATATAAATCATCGGTAAAGAAATAGTCTATGTGGAAAAGATCATGGTAGAAATAGTATATATGTACTGTACATAAGTATTCATTTATGTCATGCTGGAACATGTCTTTTGTTGAAATAGTCCTTATATACCGTATGTCTTATATATAGAAATAGCCATTATAGAGGTTGTCCTATAGAGGTAGTAATGTAAGAAACAGATAGCCTTTTGGTTATCTGTAAAAACAGGTCAACAATGGCAGTTCAACTCTCTATATGTAGCTGCTGCTGTTGCTGTGTAAAACATAATTAGCGATATTTAGCATTTAGCAAGTACTTGTAATTATTTTCACTCCTAATCTTAATGAGTAATTATTTACTGTTTGTAGCATGTTAGACATGACATACTATTGTTGTGCTTTTGGGCATTTCTCAGTGATGAACCACAATACAATCAGCAACGTATCTGTTACTTGTTCACACTGACAGATTTGTTCTAATTCTTTTCTTATTTGCCAAATGTTTGGCGAGAAACACAACAACAAAAAACGATGTGTAATCTCCCAAGGCCCCATCCTTCAATCCTTTCTCTCTCTCCCTCTGCCCACACACCATACCAAGTGTTACACTAAGGTTACATAATCGCGGCCGGGCCTCCTCGATCTGCTTAATTGCAAGCACAGCTGTGGTTTTGGGGTGCCTCTTTTCTTTCCCCTGGTTGTAAAATCTCCCAGGCAGAAGAACAGGTGTGTATAGTCGGCCACCACCATTCAGCTCATGCCACGGAAAAAAACAGCCGCTATGTGTGTGTATGTGTGTGTGTGAGTGCGTGCATGTGTGTGTTTGATAGCCAATGGTCACGGTTACACAACCCCATTTCTTTCTCCTGTTAACCATTACCGATGATGAGTCACTCCACCTCAGAGCCGCTCTCCTCACCCCTCTTACCATTCGCAGTTGATCTCGTGATCCCCTTACCTCTCCGAAACACTTGCGTGTGATTACCATGTCCCGACTGGGTGGCTACGAACCTCCTGTATGTTTGTGATTCGAGGCTGTAACCTCTGACTGTATCCATGTATGACGCGACTGAGGTTAACATGCGATTCACCTCCAGTCACGGGGTTTTTATTGGCTCATATTAGAAGCTGTATCTCTTCAGGTTCCCTCCCCCCATTGAGCCACTCAACTCCTCTGGCCTTCTCTTGTTCTCAACGAGGAGAGGTTACTCAGTGTAGCGAATGTGTTAGCGTGCACAATGGTAATAGCCTCGGGCCTCTAATTGTGTCGATTGATTTGAGTTGCAGCGTGCGAAGCATAGAAATTCTTATCTGGAGGGGAACATCTTGAATGAAAGGACTCGGTGATGACATTTCTTTTTCACAGTTAGCGCTCCTCTCGATCCACATTAGAGACGCAGATCACAGGATGTGCTGACCGAACGTGTGCTGCTGCTCTGTGTAACGCGGCGCGCCTCCGCCCCTCACGTCTGGCACTGGGCTCCTTTCACAGCACTTAAACACCGTTCAATTGATATGGGCGTTAATGCATAGCCCACGAGAGGAGCCATTTCGGCCTGACTCCAGTCTTGATGTGTCTGCATTTCAGGCTTGTAGTCGGAAGGGAAGGAAGCCTGTACCGTGGAATTTGTAATTATCAAGAGTGTGCCTCGGAGCCTTAGTGAATGAAGGAAATGTCTTTACTCTGAGCGTACAGAGATGTCAATTTAGGTCCCGCTCCCGTTAATGCTACTCTGAACTTGAATTAAACGCATCCTTCAGTGTTGTCTTTGTATGAGGCGGTATGGTGGCACGATGCTACTCTCACTTCAATTACTATCCATTAACGAAGGAACAATTGATCCAATCCAGTGGTGAGTAAGCCAATAATGATACCTTGAAAGGCTTCACGTTTTGGGGGGTGGTGCGTGGGGGTTAGTGCCCCCGTGGATCAGACGCTCTGGAGCAATGCAATCTGGGGACCTCCTGCCTCATTTTGAGTGAATCCCATTCTGAGAGCCTGTGGAGAGATGCTGCTCTCCGTATGCCATTGTTCAAAGGCTCGCCTGCAGTCATGGGGGACAACAATCAATGTGACGCAAACAGGAAGCCAAGCTGGAGGACAGTGGACAGCCTGTCCGTCACAGAGTTGGATAAAACAAGACCGGACTTCTTAGGTAGCACTCTGTAACATTGTTTTTGAAGGGCAGCTACATTAGGACTTCCTAACACATTCATAAGCCATACATAACACATTCATATGTAGTACATGAGCATTTCATAAGACCTTTTCTGTCTGTTTGGAATTTTAAAAATTTAAAAATGACTTGCCAACCATTCACACACAAATGTATGTTATTCATAGATGCATTCATGAATACCTGATGTCCAAAAAAATTTGGATAGTACCAATTTTATGCAAGGTTGTGTTCAACAAGGATACATTTTCTGATATGTATATGCGAAAGGATGTGATTGAAGAGAAGAGATCAAACATGAAATAAGGGTTAAAAAAAAGAAGAAAAAAGAGCCCTGTGTTAAGTTGACTGTGACAAGTTATAATCGCTGAAAATATGTTGCTGACATTTTTTTCTTCCATAGCCACCTTGTCAACAAATATAACACTACAAAAAATCTGTCTAGCTATTCCTTAAAAAATGTCAACATTAAACCAGTGTCAATTACATTAGGATATGAATCCATCAGAGGTGGTTCGCAGAGAAAACCATGATATGTCCTTTTAAAGTGCCAGAACTGGAACTGGTGCCTAAGCCATGCCTTGCAAAACACACACACGCATGCACACACACACGCACGCACACACACACGCACGCACACGCACACACACATGCACACACACGCAAAGGCATATCCCCCCACCCTGCTTCTTGGAGCTGTTTGCAAATCTCCATCTGAATACACCCTTCAGTGCTCTGCACACCTTGAGGTGAGCACATCTCTAATCATTATTTGATGACAGAAGTCTGTAAGCATCCCATCCCCAGGAACAAGAAACACTGTTCCTTAGCAACCAGTCCGGGGATATTCAAACAATTTCATTAAAGCGTGGCACCTCTTAGCAGGTGGGTGAGTGTGAGGGTAGATAAACGTTCAACAACCAGATGATCGGATGCCATATTTGCCAACATCACAATTGATAACCTCAATTTGTTTACAAGACGCCAGAAATTAGACAGTAAGTGGACTACCAAGCAAGGTGTCACCTTAAATACTCCAGAAATACATGTATAGGTCCTCTATGTTCTGAACCAAATGCTGGGAAATGCTAGGCCCACTATTAACCCTTAACCCTTGGTCAAAATGTACGCAACATATATAGCTAGATTGTTATTTTTTTTGTTGTCATTCTGAGAATGAGTTTATTAGGGAACATCTAGGTAGGAAGATGGTATTCAATCAGTATCTCTGCAGGAAATGGTTAACCCGCTGTCTCAAAGGTAACGTTGTCATGACATTACTGAGGTGGTGCTGGCCACAGTTTATTAACAGACCCACCTGAGATGCAGTATGGAAATATGTTCCAATATGTAACTTCTTCAGTGGGCCAATACATCCTGTGCTACCTTACCTTAGTTGCTTGTGCAGGTGAGTTGCAACATGGAGACATTCAATAGAGTGAACCTCGGCTTGGACTTTGGCCTCACCTATCGTTAGACAAAACAGTCAACACGTATTCATTAACGTGATGTGTTTAAAAAGTCACTCAGGTTGAAAAAGATGTGACTTGCTTAAAGGCCCCAAAACTGATGACGCCTAAGGACAGTGGCCTTAGTTATTCCCCAGATCGGTATGGATGAGTAACATATTCATATAGCTCACAGCTGGAGTCACTTTCCATACTCCGTAGTGGTCTGCTGATGCGCCCCTTAAAACAGAATAAAACACATGCTCCGTTGAGGTGGTATAGCGAGCAGATGTTAGTGCCTGCCTCCTGCAAACATAGACAAGACGTACTGTATGTTACATCTTGAATGTGAACCGAATCTGAAGCCAAAATGGAGAGGATTTTTCTTGCTAGTGAATTTGGAAGACAGAAGTAGATCCACGGGACAGTGGGAAGAAAGGAACTCATTTTCTGGAGTGGTTGCAGACGGACTTCGCAAGTGAACAGAGAGCGAAGCCAACCTGGTGCAGATCTGTGACGCGGAAATAGTTTCTTGTCCTTGGCAGTCGACGGAGTTATTCAGCCTTCTGTTGACTTTCAGAACGTTCCTTTTGTAAAACCTCTGCGCTTACAAAGGGTCACAAAGAGAGATCAATGAGGTTCAGACGTCACGTCCAAATACTGCCAAGCCCATGACATGACATGACATGACATGAGGGTTAAGTAATACAACTGAATGGCTGCTTCAGGACAGAATATTATCAATTTGTGTCGTCTAATATTCCCGACGCAGGGCGTTTCTAGTGTGTTTTAGTGTAAGTGTTCCGTCCCACCCCTCCTCATCTCCAGCTCAGAGTGACATAAATGAACTGACATTACTGTTTCTCCCATGATCCACCACCATCTCTCTGAGTCTGACACCTCCGAAAGATGACATGGAAATACCTATCTACGGAGGGCCCTGACAATGAGAAGCTATACAATGCTGTAGGGAGAGAGAGAGAGAGAGGGAGGGGGACTTTAAGTGTTGTCAATGTCACATATATTGACTGATGACAACAGCAGTGATAGAAAGGTCCTCGGCGGACGGCTGGGAGAAAAGAACTGCTCAGAATTTCATGTGATGAATCAAATATTCTTAACAAGACGTGCTGAGGCATTTTAGCCCCCATTTCTTTTATTACATTACATTAATCAAAAGCATTTCCAGGACATTCATCTGAGCAAAGTGTCACCATGATGTTCTGTAAAAACATCCTTTACGAAGGCCTCTCCACTGACAGCAGTATCAATTGTCCTGTCTTAAATGATCACGGCCACTGCATTACTTGGAAATTAACAGCTAGAATTTATGTGAGTGCCTTCCCTGGCTTCCTCCACAGCTGACTCGCAGAAACAAATAATTGAATTGGTACAAGTACATAAACCATTCCAGTGGCTAATGTAACAGGCCTAACTGGTTTAACTAAGGCAAGGGCACGAACAAGAGTGGGGTTATAAAAAAAATCCTAGCCACACTCCTCTCTCTCTCTCCCTCTCTCTCTCTCTCTCCCTCTCTCTCTCTCTCTCTCTCTCCCTCTCTCTCTATCTTTCTCTCCCTATCTCTCTCTCTTTCTCTCCCTCTCTCTTTCTCTCCCTCTCTCTTTCTCTCCCTCTCTCTCTCTCTCTCTCTCTCTCTCTCTCTCTCTCTCCCTCTCTTTCTCTCCGTCTCTCTCTCCCCCTCCCTCTCTTTCTCTCCCTCTCTCTCTCTCCCTCCCCCCCCTCTCTCTGTCTCCAGTTTTCCTATGCTTTCCTTTCTTCATTAATTGGAAGAAGCATCGGAGCCATCTGCCTTTCTCAGTTGCATTTCCTGGTGGTGTGGTTGTTTGTGAGAGGATAGTGTCTCTGTCGGAAACCTCAGCGGCATCAGAGTGTGCTTTTACTAGGGCCAGTAATAGCTTGACATGCATCAGGTTCAACATTCAAGGCCAAGGCCTCTGTGATGTTGGCACTGAATGTACTTCACATGCAATAGCGTATTGAAGATGCTGAGAAACATACATTCAAATGGTTCAAATGTTTTTTGGATGTATTGCGTCATCCATCATTCAGAAAGCAATGATGAAAAAACATTTGATTCTACTATTACTAATATGATGTTATTGAAGACCAGGGTCAAAGGTGTATTGATTATGTATATTATGTTTGTGAATATATTACGGCATTGAAACAGAACATATTCTTGTTATGCAATAGAAGTGAAAACGTGCAGTTGTTGCTGTAACATGTGTGTTGGTGTAACGGATGTGAAATAGCTAGCTAGTTAGCGGTGGTGCGCGCTAAATAGCGTTTCGATCGGTGACGTCACTTGCTCTGAGTCTTGAAGTAGTGGTCCCCCTTGCTCTGCAAGGGCCGTGGCTTTTGTGGAGCGATGGGTAATGATGTTTCGTGGGTGACTGTTGTTCATGTGTGCAGAGGGTCCCTGGTTCGAGCCCGGGTGTGGGCGAGGGGATGGTCTAAAGTTATACTTTTACATTGATGCTGTTGACCCGGATCACTGGTTGCTGCGGAAAAGGAGGAGGTCAAAAGGGGGGTGAGTGTAATGGATGTGAAATAGCTAGCTAGTTATTGGTGGTGCGCGCTAAATAGCATTTCAATCAGTGACGTCACTTGCTCTGAGTCTTGAAGTAGTGGTTCCCCTTGCTCTGCAAGGGCCGCGGGCGGCTTTTGTGGAGCGATGGGTAACGATGCTTCGTGGGTGACTGTTGTTGATGTGTGCAGAGGGTCCCGGGTATGGGCGAGGGGACGGTTTAAAGTTATACTTTTACATAGGTATGCAACATAAATCTACCTGTATATTACACATCCCACATATCCTATGTGGGGCGGCAGGGTTGCCTAGTGGTTAGAGCGTTGGACTAATAATCGGAAGGTTGCAAGTTCAAACCCCCGAGCTGACAAGGTACAAATCTGTCGTTCTGCCCCTGAACAGGCAGTTAACCCACTGTTCCTAGGCCGTCATTGAAAATAAGAATTTGTTCTAAACTCACTTGCCTAGGTAAATAAAATCCTCATACTATATGGTTTAATTATTTGTTTGTGTTTGTAGTAATGTCATTCTGTTTGGACTTTTTCTCCATTCCATAGTCTTTCCCAAACCAAAATCCACATTTTATTTGTTTATTTCTTTTCCTGAAGCTTAGAGTCAGAATCTCATTAAATAAACTGTGGCCGGCAAACCTCAATAAACATGTAATCTTTGAATTGCAAGCATGGTCTTATGCTAGGTTTCAGACACTATGCCCCTTTGATGAAAACATCTGTGGAAAAAGACTGAAAGATAAACTAGAGAGAGAATCCAAAGCAAAAAAATAAAAAAATATATTGTTTTGACTCTAAGATTCATTTACAAGTTTCCTTCACTGGGAAAATAAAGGAGAGATAAAGAAAAGAGATGTGAGGATCTTTTGATATTTATCAGGCTGAACCTCACCAAAGATCTCTCCCAGGACTTGCCCATGTGACAATTATACCAGGTTGTTCCTTGACACTGTTTCCATAGGCAAGTGGCCAAAGTGAAGCTCCAGTCAGAATAACCATGGCAGCTAACAAGCTTGTTCCCTCTCCATAGGCCCAAGAAGAAAGAGAGACGTGAGGCCTTGAGACATGAACAAAAGCATAGAAATAGAATGGAGAAAGGGGGGGGGGGGGGGGGGGGCGGGAAAAACAACTGATAGGGCCCCCCCCAAAAAAAGCCGCTGGAGTTTACGGAAGAAAATGGTGTCAGCGATTTGATGTGATCAAGGTGTTGTGTCGAAAGCTCCTGAAATGTCCGCGGAGCACCGACACAATGCCAGGCAGGCTGGAACTGTAGAACCAGGCCCCTGGGTATTATACCCTTTTGTTCCCCCTTTTAATGACCTGCCTTGATTCCATAGCCCTCTTCCCTCATGCTACACCCTGTCTATTTAGCCCACAGTCATGTCAGCTCGTCGCTTCCATTGCTCAATCTTTACCCCTCATTTATGTGTGTGTGTGTGTGTGCTTGTGTGTGTGTGTGTTCTTGTTCAGAGCGTTGTCTTACAGGAGCTCCCGTGCCAACACAATGGGCATCTAAACTCATTAAGTAAATGAACAAAGAGCCATTAACAAATGGTTTCTCTTTGGCCAGGGACATCAGGTTTAATTAGGTGACCGTTTTTGACGGGGTGCAAACACAAAAGGCGTTCCTCCTGTTTGAAAAGGTTGAGGTCCCGCTAAGGGCCTCACGTTTCCCGCCCCACTGTAGCCGACTAATGACTGACTGAGGAAGGGTTTATCAACAACAAAAAATTACCCTGGGAGAGGGCGACAGGGAAGGTCCCTGAGTTCCCCCAGTCCACCCCCGGCTCAGACAAAGGCTTTCGTCTTTGGGACCCCTTTCCCCCCCACCAGGTGATTCCAATGTCCTCATTCTGAGACAATGGGGCGACAGACACACCGATTGTAAACACTTCGACTGTGCTGCTAAATGGACTAAGTCGAGCCGGCAGCCCGCTTCACCCCCAGTGTCAAGTACAGTGTGGACCACCATTGCGATTGTCCGCCAACTTTTGTACAATTAACCATGGAGGCCAGGCCGTGTTGTCTGGGCAATGTGAACTAGCGTGTGTGATGCCTGGAGAAATGTACCTTTCAGCAGGGCCGTGTGTGTGTGTGTGTGTGTGTGTGTGTGTGTGTGTGTGTGTGTGTGTGTGTGTGTGTGTGTGTGTGTGTGTGTGTGTGTGTGTGTGTGTGTGTGTGTGTGTGTGTGTGTGTGTGTGTGTGTGCGTGCGTGCGTGTGTGTGTGTGTGTGTGTGTGTGTGTGTGTGTGTGTGTGTGTGTGTGTCTGTGCGTTCCAGCACTAACGTGGCTTACCCTTTCCCAATGAATATTTCCTTCATTAGCGTTCTGTTACCTCCTTGTACGCCATGAATAACCAGGACTATTCCTGCTTTTTAATTCACTTATGATCGGAGAACCAGGCTGAATTATCCACTCATATTTGAATGGGATGTTTCATTATATTTTAGGAAAAATGCTTCAACATCAAGTCACCCTTTCAAAACAGACAGAGTTGACTTTTTTGTATAGTTGTTTTGTACATGTAAGTTCCTAAGTGCATAACCCCCCCCCCCCCTTTATTCAAAGAGCACAGCAGTCTTCTGCTAAATATAGAACCCACACTGTGAAAAGTGTTTGAATGGTTGTCAAGGATTCACCACTAACATTGTAAAAAGACAGGCCTCTTAACATTACATTTATAAAGTATGGCACTCTAGTAAATTGCATTTCCCCTATGCAAGGTGTGCATGTGTTTGAGTGTGTATGCGTGTGTGTGTGTGTGTGTGTGTGTGTGTGTGTGTGTGGGGTGTGTGTGTGTGCTAGCAAATACATTCTCTATTCTTCCACATTTGTATTCCATAGGAATCCAATTGAAACCCAGATGTAATATACTGTGTGTTCAGCTTGGGACATATTTATCCCAAGACTATTATTTAGACACCATGAAATCAGCAGAATGGACATCTTTAGCCTGGGAGTTCAAATAAACTCAGACCGACTCTTCAGCCCTCTCAGCAAGCCCCCCCGATCTACATTTCAAGTGCGACATCGACTTGATGGGATGTCATTTGTTGTGCACAATGTGGACATGAGTGTCTATCCAGGTCTACCTAACCATTCTTACTGCTGACAACTACACCGGACAGGGCTGATCCCTCAAACCACACAGCGGTTAACTCTCAGTCAGACAGTCAGTGATGTGGCCTGTCGCCAAAAGAACAGTCTCCCCCGACCTCTTCCTTACTCACAATGAGAATTTTTTTTAAAGAACACCTACACACGGGCTTCATTACACAGTCATAAGACATAACATGTTCATCATTTGTCACAGTCAGTCTCCCTCTCTCCCTTGTTCCTCATTCAGAATCAGAACAGAAAGCTACACTACAAATCCATAAGCAACCTGGTTACATTTATCACTAACACTTTACTTGACGCACACGCACACAACATCCTTTATAATGCCTTACAAGGCACTTATAATGTGTTATAACACTGACTATATAAGCCTTCATAGTAACTCAAGTGCTTATGAAATGCTTTTCCTTACCGGCGTGTTCCATGACCACAGGACTATGGATTCAGATGGTGCAGCAGGCTAGGGGCTAATCCTGCGGTGTATCCAGGAGCCCCCCCCCCCCCCCCCCCCCCCCCCCCCCGGCCACAAGGCCAACATTGTAAGGCCCCCCCAGCCGGACCCCAAACAGGTGCCGGGTGGCACCCCCCGCCCACCCACCCCCAGCCTCCTCCATCTATCCCAGGCGAGGAGTATATTTCCATTCCTATTGCTCTGCGCTCCTGTGGCCTCCAACCGTTCAAAACTCCGAGCCCTTGTTTAACTGGAAGATTCTGTTCCATTTGCCTCGATGCCCCCCGGTGCCATGTAGCAAGAAAAAATAGGACTCCCGCGCACACAATTTTACCTCACATTCATTGTCAATGTTTCGGTTCCCGAGACCTTTCTCAAGACCCCAGTGCCACATTCATGGTCCCATTCACACAACTCTCCAGGAACAGCCACAGGAACCAGATATGTCTCTCTCCATACCTCGAAGACCAGCAAAGAGGGTAATTGCCAACAGGTGGAGGTTTAACGTGCTGCTGACTGTGGCCTTTAACGCCCTACAAATCATGCTGCAGCTATGCAAGTCGCATTGCGTGAATGTCTCTTACGTTATATTGTCTACTTACAATGCAACTTTGTTTGACCACTTCCAGTAATGTAGACGCAACCAAGACTACAAGGAAAAGATGCACTTCTACTGCCTCTCCTAATAGTATCTATCTCCGGTCGGTTGGTATGGGCTTTAACTTTCATTATGTACCGGGGTTATGACAATAAGCAGATCATTATCCTTAAATTACTGATAGTAGATTACTGTTAGTGTTGGTTTCCCTCCACTCAGTGTAATGATGTCTCCACTGTGGTAATTCAAGACTTGTGTATGGTAATACACTATACCATCATAACCTGTCTGTTCTCATTTACTTCCACCTACAATGGCCACATAGTGATGTGGCTGTGTGTGGCTTCTCCCCTACTGCCATGTTTTACTCTCCCAGACTCCTGAAACTCTGTTTGCAATTTAAGCCCGCAAATTAGAAGCGTAAGTCATCTGTTTTCTATAATCCCCTGTCAGGGCAAGGAGCCCATTGGCCCTGCATACTATACTCTGCTCTGCCTGGACTGGACTTCTACTATACAGTCTCTCTAAGCTTTTTTTCTCTCTCTCTCTCTCTCTGTGTGTGCGTGTGTGCATGCGTGTGTGCGTGTGTGTGTGTGTGTGCATGCGTGCGTGTGTGTGACGCACTGCTACAACACAAGAAAAGACGAAAGACATTTATCAGCTCATCTATCCAGATCATTCTGACTCTTCGTTCTTGTAACATGGCAGTTTTGGATTTAGCCTTTCAGTGTCAATGCTTCCTCGTAAGTTACTCTTACTGCAAGAAATACACCTTGCAGTAACCAATCCATTTCATAATGCAATACGTTTTGGAAAGTGAAATGTGTTGCATGGCCTTATTTGGGAAGAGTTGACTCCAAAATGCTTGTTGTTTTTGTGTGTGTGTGTGTGTGTGTGTGTGTGTGTGTGTGTGTGTGTGTGTGTGTGTGTGACTTTCTGTCTGCGTGCATGTGTGGACATTTGCAAGTCCATCCGTCCATGTGTGTGTGTGTGTGTGAGTAAGGTGGATTTGTCTGTAAACCGTGGCAAAGGTGACGTGGCCTACATGCTCACTGACAGCTTTATAGGCTCTGTGCCCCGGAAAGAGGAACTGCACTATGGGAAAGGAAGCTGGCTATTGTCCCAGACAGATAGTCGGGTAAAACACTGGGCTCAGGGACCAGCTCAGTGCTGCTCATTTTAACTGAAACAATCTGGCGCCCACGAACCAAACACACCTAGCAGTTACTCAAGCACAAAGCTGAAAAGTGTCAAGTCGAACAAGGGCAACGGGGATCCTCTTTAATATTGTACTTAAGGGAAGTATCTACCTATCAGAGCGTTACCGTGACACCCAATTGAGATTGTTACAAGAGGGGAAGTGAAAGTCTACTATAAATTGTATGTGTTGGGCATGAACGATAGGTGTCAAAGATTCGACATCAATGAATGAATGAATGTATGAAAATAAACATTTATGAATTTTGTTAAAACGAATAAATGACTGACTGAATGTGCCACGATATCAAGTGGCAACTGTCTGACCGTGGCTTGCCCCTACAGTATGTCTATGTGGAAGGAAAAAAGGCATTTCAGTGCTAACGCGGCTCTAATTGGGCTGAAGTAGGTCTGTTTGAAGTCGGGTGTACTCAGAAAAGCAAAATGTAACACCACCATCCTCATTATAAGTTATCTAAAAGGCAAAGCCTCGTGATAATGAGCCATTTCCAAAGGGACGAGCGGTAATGCAGAGGGAAGATACTGTGTTAATTGTGTCAAATCGCTGGAAGCATTTCAACTTGAAAAAAGGACAACACACGCTAGGTTAAATACAGTAAAGACCAACTATTAAACCTGTATTCAAAAAAAATATAAAATAATCTACTGCAGTGGGGTTTCTAGTTCATAACTCGAATTTGAATATTGTACAAATTCTAAAGGTTTACATTATAGGGAAGATAAATGTTTTCCCTTGTGACATATGGTTGTAGGCTATCCCTTTTGGTCATAACTGAAATGGCACTCGAACTCATAGTGACTGAGGATAAAACACCTTACTCCGTCATGACAGCAACAATAGAGCTATCAACCCCAATTGGCTTTGCCGGTTGATAAAGATCAAACAGTGTTCCTTGAATATACTACTTTCAGTTGCCGCAGCTACATCAGGGCTTCATCCCAAATGGCAACCTATTCCCTATATGGTGCACTACTTATGACCAGGGCCCTTTGAGAAGCAGTGCACTACATAGGGACTATGTTGCCGTTTGGGCTGTAAACCCCGGAGTCGGAGTGCTCTGAACAGGTTGACAGTTGATAGTTACCCAATCTGCATTTCAAAGCCCGTTCCCTCTTCAACAAGAGAGGCCGTTCAGCTCTCGGTTTCTTTGTGATCCGCTCGCCGATGAAGCTGCTGATGTTGGCAAAGCCTTGCCGCGTAAAGCTCTTTGTGTTCCGTCACGCAATTGTTCATGCATCTGTTGTAGAGGTGCGATGCGAATGTGAGCCCACTGCCGTCCTCTGTCTCCACCAGCCGCTCAACAAGGACTGAAAGACTCAGAAAGCTCCTCCTGAGTTGCAGTGATTATCAGTGGAATCGCTGGGAACATGGTCGCGCGGGGTCTGCTAGCACTTGTATTTCACTGTGTTGTACATCCAACCACGTGGGCCTTGTGCGCCGACGTAATAAATCGATGCTGTCAATACAATGGCATCCCTCAATATTGTATCTCCCTTGTTCTTGGTAGATAACTGTCAGAAACGTCAAAATGCTTTCCATGAAATGTCCAAAGGGCGTTCGAGCAGCTCAAACCTGTCGGTGTCATGTTCAAACCAAACATTTGATGTCCGCCCAGTAGTCTATGACCAATCGTGACGGATGCCAGCAATCTACATGGGAAGAAGAAAAAATAGGTTTGACCCGTACCAACCTATCAGCTCATAGTCTGTGTTAAATCTAGAGAACTCTCCTTGGTCCAAGCTAAACGCATTTAGTCGTGGTTAGAGAACATTAACCTCTCTCAGACGTAGAGTATTCTGAGGAAGTGGGAGGAGAGCAGGATGGTGGGTGGCTCTGTAGGTTGAGGTGATTGTTAACGTAATGTATTGCTCTTGATATATCCTGGAAAAACTAAGACAGGATGTTCTCTTCACCTGTGACATCAGTCTGACAAGTTATGCTCTAGAGGAAATTCATGTATATGTATTGAATTTGTTTTTGTTTTATCCTGTCTCCTAATACACCTAAATATGCAAATCTATACAGGTTCTGTAACCTATAACTGGCTATGTTTATAAATATTACTTTCGAATACTGTGAGACAACAAACCTTTTCTTATTCATTGTACATAACCTTTCCAAACATCGCTCGTATTTTGTTTGAGTCAAACCACCTGATGCAAAATCAGTCTGTAACATTAGTTTCCTAGCTAGCATTCCCCACCTGCAGTTCACTGACATGATGTCAAATCAAATAACATTTTGTATACATTAGGTATTACCTAATCGTGTAGGAGTGAGAACATTTCCACAAGGGACTTGGTCTCTATCTTTAACTTGTATTTTCCAGGCATTTTGAAAGTCGACAGGTAGCAATTCCCTGCAAGCCAACCCTCGCAAGGATGCTTGGCTACACCTAGGACCTAAATAAAGTGGGAAAAGTAGGCTAAATAGCTCAACAATCGTCAATTTCTTTCCCATACAAACCTGAGCGGCAGGCGGTGACAGGAGGGATGATATATTTTGTGGCTACACCGAGGTGCAGTGACCTAATGCAGCACGGGGGAATACCCTTTTTACGGCGGCCTTGTAAATGTTGCAAACTGATGTTTCCAATTAGAATGACTCAGAAATGGTTGGGTTCGTACCCTTGATGCCTAAAATAAGCAAAGGCCTTTTAATCCATTGCTCAGAGCTTTAATGGCTTTTCGACGTAGTCCCAAATGGCACCCTATTCACTATACAGCGCACTACTTTTGACCAAAAGGGGGGATACGGTGGCATTTGGGAAGCTGGTTTCAGCAAGCCATAACTCAGATGTTATGAGAAAATATGGCTTCATGAGGAAGACAGCACATAGTGGAGGGGGAGTTAGCCACACACCAAAGGAGATATTTTCCCCAGTTGGACCTGAACCACTTCACATCTCTGAGTGGTCTTGAAGGACCGGCTGTAACTGACACTAGCTGACAGGTCATAGCAATGAGATGTATTTTATTTTACACGGTGCAATTCACCCCTGTTCTTATGGAAAATACTATTGCAGTGTACACACTACACTCTTAGAAAAAAGGGTTCCAAAGGGGTTCTTCGGCTGGCCCCATGGGAGAATCATTTTTGGTTCCAGTTAGAACCCGTTTTTAGTTCCAGGTAGCAACACTTTTGGCTTCCATGTAGAACTTTTTACTCAGAGGGAATCCCAAAGGGTTCTACCTGGAACCAAAAGGGTTCTACCTGAAACATAAAAAGGTTCTTGAAAGGGTTCTCATATGAGGACAGCCAACGAACCCTTTTAGGTTCTAGATAGCACCTTTTTCTCAAAAGGAGAACTGCCAACTAGATCGAACTGCCAACAATAGCCTGATGATATAAGTAATTCAATTATACTGCAGCATTATATGAACAAATAATGTACATTGCCATTCATGTTACATCTTAACAGCTACTTTGCCCTTTGGGGCTACCATATGTTAAACATATTTCACACTGGGGAAAATATCTTATAAAACTATCTGTGCAGACTGCTAGCGTAGGGGTTGACCTCCTAGTGTAGCAAAACGTTTTCAAAAGCCTTTGCTTTTCTCAGGAGTTAACCCTGCATACCACATAATAACTTTTCATAACTCTGTCCATGATGGCCAACAAAAAGTTATGAATGTCCTGAATACCAGTTCAAGACAGCAATGACGTATATTGCAAAGACTAATTAAGCAAATGATCATATAGCAAAGACTCATATAGCAAAGAGTCATAGAGCAAAGACTCATATAGCAAAGACTCATATAGCAAAGACTCATATAGCAAAGAGTCATATAGCAAAGACTCATATAGCAAAGGGTCATATAGCAAAGACTCATATAGCAAAGACTCCTATAGCAAAGACTCCTATAGCAAAAACTCCTATAGCAAAGAGTCACATAGCAAAGACTCCTATAGCAAATGATCATATAGCAAAGACTCATATAGCAAAGAGTCACATAGCAAAGACTCCTATAGCAAATGATCATATAGCAAAGACTCATATAGCAAAGGGTCATATAGCAGAGACTCATATAGCAAAGAGTCATAGAGCAAAGACTCATATAGCAAAGAGTCATATAGCAAAGACTCATATAGCAAAGAGTCATATAGCAAATGATCATATAGCAAAGACTCCTATAGCAAATGATCATATAGCAAAGACTCATATAGCAAAGGGTCATATAGCAGAGACTCATATAGCAAAGACTCCTATAGCAAAGAGTCATATAGCAAAGACTCATATAGCAAAGACTCATATAGCAAAGAGTCATAGAGCAAAGACTCATATAGCAAAGAGTCATAGAGCAAAGACTCATATAGCAAAGACTCATATAGCAAAGACTCATATAGCAAAGAGTCATAGAGCAAAGACTCATATAGCAAAGAGTCATAGAGCAAAGACTCATATAGCAAAGACTCATATAGCAAAGACTCATATAGCAAAGAGTCATATAGCAAATGATCATATAGCAAAGACTCCTATAGCAAATGATCATATAGCAAAGACTCATATAGCAAAGACTCCTATAGCAAAGAGTCATATAGCAAAGACTCATATAGCAAAGACTCCTATAGCAGACTCCTATAGCAAAGACTCCTATAGCAAAGACTCCTATAGCAAAGACTCATATGGCAAAGACTCCTATAGCAAAGACTCATATATCAAAGACTCATATAGCAAAGACTCATATAGCAAAGACTCCTATAGCAAAGACTCATATAGCAAAGACTCCTGTAGCAAAGACTCCTATAGCAAAGACTCATATAGCAAAGACTCAAATAGCAAAGACTCCTATAGCAAAGACTCATATAGCAAAGACTCAAATAGCAAGACTCAAATAGCAAAGACTCATATAGAAAATACTTATTTAGCAAAGGCTCATATAGCAAAGACTCACATAGCAAAGACTCATATAGCAAAGACTCGTATGGCAAAGGCTCACAGAAAATATCAGTGCAAGATATGCAAAGATTAGTGGGAGGAACCTTTAGTCACTTTTGCTCTCAGATGACTGTACAGTTCCTCACGAGGACCGTGGATGTTGTTGTGGGCCCACTGGTGATGTCACGGTGCTCCAGCCTTGGCACATTCTCTGCCACAACACGGTTAATCACTCTTTCCTACAGCGTGTTATCAGGAGAAGACTCTCAGAAAGCAGTGACAGAGTGTGCATGTGTTTTAGTTGTACACGTGACATAACATTCCGTGATTCACCGTTTAGTCCACTTTTGTTTGCTGCCTTGTAGCTTGAACACAAGTACTAAACTGTGTGTTTAGCTAGTAAAAAAACTAAACGTTGAATACCTGAATGCCTTTGAATTGAAAGTTCTACTAAATGTTCATCGCAGCTCTTGAAAGCCCATAGAAGAAGATATCCCATACGACAGCGATATGGGGCAGCTATCTGGTGGCGTTGAATGGTTGCTTAAACTGCAGCTGTGCCTCCATGGCCAGGGCCTGGCCATGGAGGCCAATCCTGTATGTCAGTGTACTCTGCCTGAAATGTGTGTATTTTCCCCTGGATCAAGGCAGCTGTCCCCCCCCCCCCCCCCCCATTAAGGCAGATATTAAAGTGGGTGGTGGCTGTGTGTGTGTTTGTGCGTCTGTGTGTGCTCTGTGTCCGTGTGTGTGTGTGTGTGTGTGTGTTTGTGCGTCTGTGTGTGCTCTGTGTGTGTGTGTGTGTGTGTGTGTGTGTGTGTGTGTGTGTGTGTGTGTGTGTGTGTGTGTGTGTGTGTGTGTGTGTGTGTATGCGAGAGTTTTATTTTCCTTTGCCTGGCTGTTAGCAACGGGATGCCAGCATGTATTTAGACCCTCCTGCTGGACTTATCAGCAGGCCCTGTAAATCTACCTGACAGCTCTTTACAGGTAACCTTAATCCCTCTGATTTAATTCAGTTTCGGAACTGTCAGGAAGATTCCCCCCCTTTCCTCTCTCTCTCTCTCTCTCTCTCTCTGAGGGAAGATCAAGCCCTTATCCCATTTCTTGTGTTGCCGAGTTACTGTAACATTCCTATGCTGTCGCGAAAAAGGCCAAATCCAACATTTTGAGAGATCAGCAGCTGTCAAAACGGAGCGTGAGAGCGTGGTGCCGCTCAGGTGACATTTTTTGAACATTTGTCAGGTTTGTGTGGGATTTCCTAAACAACAAGGCAAACACTGTATAATCTTGTGTGATAACTCCGCTTTGCTCAGAGTTTAGAACACAGCAAGACGCTGAAAAACACTGGGATTTTTGTGAAACGTGCAATTTCTATTGCATGAAGTAAATATTTCAGTAATGAAATCTCACAACAATGGTTGGACGCGATGAGACACAGACAGAGGTGTCTAAGTGTTGACTAACATAGGTTATAATTGATAGTGTTTCGTTATCATTCCTTGCATTCACTTCCTTCCTGACTGATGCACAGTCCTGTTTTTCTCCTAGAGACCTGACTTGTCATGTGATGACACACACAGACGCACGCACGCACGCGCACGCACACACACACACACACATTGACAAGGTCAACAGGTCTTGCGTGCTTCCATTGGCCAGTCACATCCTCTCTGTTTTCCACTGAAAAATCTAGCATCACCTTCTTACTGAGATTAGACCTTGTTTCCAGAAGATGACTTCAGAGGTGAAGAAGTTGAAGGATATTTTTTTTTTACAACCGAATTTAAATGGCATATTGTGGAAGGGTCCAGACACATTTTTGGAGATTTCACTTGTTTTTGAGAAACTTACCCCAACCAGCGAGTCACTTCCTCATCTTCGTTGTGTAGTACAGGGGCTCTGAAAAAAACACCCAAATACGTCTTTTAAGAAACGGAAAAGTTTTCAGTATAGTGATGCAGGTCTTTAGATGTTGTACACATGAAATTGTTTCATTATGAACTTTATCCACAACGTTATATCCCATTTTGTGAGACACAAGCTGTTTCCCCTTTCCAACAGTTCCATTCTCCGTGTAGCCTGCTGCTAGAATGGACGGAGAGGTATTGTTCGAGTTGCAACAACAATGGAATATAACGCTGTGGATACAGTGATTAATACCAAAAGTGGTGTGTGTGTGTGTGTGTGTGTGTGTGTGTGTGTGTGTGTGTGTGTGTGTGTGTGTGTGTGTGTGTGTGTGCGTGCGTGCGTGCGTGCGTGTGTGTGTAACTGGTACAGGTAGGGGGAAGAGTTGCCCCTATTTGTCAGACTACATTTAGACAACAACCTCCCCCAATATTAAGGAAGACAAAAGGAGAAGAGGGGCCCAGAAGTTTAGCCTATTTAACTACAGCCTGTTGGACGGTTTCCTGTTCCTCCTCTGTGATGGGACGGCCATCACTAGTGGGCGCACGCAGGGAGCTCTGTAAGGTTGTGTTATCTCTGACCTGCAGCTTTATCCCCACTGTCTCAGCTGCCAAAGCACTCCCATTCAACATTGTTCTGAGTTCATCAAAGCTCTGCGGCTGCGGCCCAGAGCCACAGATTCCCGACAGGACAGGAAAGAGCAGGACAACCACAGCAGTCAGGACCATCACTCTAGCTGGCCACAACGCCTGGGGACCTCCATGACAAGTCCTATCTCCCTACCGGCCGCCTGGGCCTAGCTATCAACCTCCCACAGGTCACGACCACCAGGTCCCTCTACACACGTCCACCACCAGCCCCCACACTCCCACACCCCCAGCCCAGCCTAGGAGGCCCCCAACCCACGTCCTCTCCACTGTCATGGCTGTCACTTGACTTTCGCAACCAGACCTCTTTTATCAGAAAACCCGAAGCCCCAGCAACTGACAATGGAGAAGAGCTGCCAAAGACCGACCCTTGTGTATATTTAGCGATGGCTTGCTTGGCAGGCACCCATCCGAACTGTCGACCTGTCAGACGCTCGTACTGTCACCGTGTCCCCATTTGATTATGTTGTGAGGGGTCGCATGGGGCTCAGTTTTGCATTGTTCTCCTGCATGTTTCAGCACGGTCCTGAAATGAAGAGCTCAACTGTATCCTTTTCTCTCTAGCACAGAGTCCAAATGGATGTTAATTATAACAGAATATTTAGAATGCTTAAACAGACACCAGAACCACGTGCACTGCACCAGATAAGCACAAACATAGGATAGGAATAGTGTGGCACAACAACAATATTATGCACCTCGGAACAGGTTAATGAACCAGAGTGATGCGTCTTATTATAATTCTCCTAGCTCCTAGCCCCTAAGTAGCCTAGGGTCCTCATCATAAGGTGACAGCTCGCAAGAGTGAGTCAGAATTGTGCTTGTTACATGAGAATGTTATTCTGAAATACGGGGCAGAACATTAGCATAGCAGGCCTACCTTTTGCTGTGCACATGATTGTACGTCGCTCAGATGGAATCAGATGTGTGTGAACATCGTGAAGGAGCATGATGCATGAAAGGCATCCTCACTTACCTCCACTCCAGCATCGAACCTTTAATAGAATCAGCCCCGGCACAAGTGCAGTGGTGCAAATGTTGAGCTTCGCTCTTACATCTAAACTCGCGGGCACAGCAGCTCATCTGCAACAAGGCTTTCGACATGAACACGTTACAGGAAACGACTGTTACCTCTGTGACGTCTTTACTCTTTTGGTATTGACTTGACTGGCGTGTGGACAAAGGGTTCAGATAGTATAACACTCTCATCAACAAGTCGGTTGGTAACGACCATTGAACATCTTGTGCTAATGAAGTCTGTGCTAATGTCGATATTTACTTCTTTCTTCAGGGGAAAGTTTAACTATGCCCGATAGATGACACAGTCATTTAAGGATCACTTCAGTTGAACGGCACAGACCACTTAGCAAAGGGTTTCAAATGGAACCTAATAGTTTTTTTTTGTGTTTAAATGGTCTTTGCCAGGTTAATGGGATCTACAGTGGGAAGTCTGTGCTCAACATGAAAGCTGCATAGAGGACTACAGCGGCCGATGAGTCAAGTGTTATTAACCTTTGACCTATTAGCCTGTCTGCAATCAACCGTCTGATACTCAGGTGAACTGGAACGCAGCGCGGAGTGTCTAAACATTTGATGTTCTTGGGGGGGGGGGGGGGGGGGGGGGGGTGAAGCATTGTTTGTATTCTAATTATCTGTTTGTTTGGGTCAGCGTCCATAATAATGGCTTCTCCTCTGGCACACAGCTGACCTTGATATCCTGCATTATCATTGAGGATCAGCTATCGAACCATCTTAACCAGTGTCAGAGAGGCAGAAAGAGTGGTGTTGCCACCTTTGGTAGATCTCATAGATGCTCTTAGAGAGCGAGTTAGCTATGGAAATGCTGCCGAGGCATTTCAGCATTCTCACTGAACTGCAAAACTCCAATTATTTTTCCTCCAAACAGTGCTAACCAAAAGACAAATACTACTGCCTGGCCTGGCACATATTCAGGCAGCAAACATGTTACAGCCAATGGTTAAACATAACACAAGGTTGCTCTCTCGCTCTCTCTCTCTCTCGTCTCTGCTTCTGGTAATGTTTTTAGACACCCGACCCAGATACATCTTTGAGGTATTTGTGAGAAGAAACGTCTTGTCTATAAATCTAAACACGTCTGTCTTGTATGTTGCTGACCCGTGCTGGTTTAATGTTGTGTGTCCTGAAGTGGAAGAAAATGGGATTAGAGACACAGGAGGCCAAGTGTGTCGAGCGGAGTCGAACGCACAAAGCGTCTCTAAGAGTCCAGTCATGTGACATATTTGGCAGAGCTCTCCGGAAGACGTGACACGACCAAACAGGTGCACAGGTACTAGAGCTAGGACACCTCTGCTTCCTGCCCGAACACTCTCCCTCCTCTCCCCACACCAGTCCCCACACCTCCCCCATAGCAAGCTCCTTCCCAGCACACACCACCAAGATCCCAACAGGTGCAGAAGCTCGTGTTTCAGCACTTTTTTGGGGGAGCTGCTTCGGAAATAAATGGACAGCTTTAGTAAGGCTCCTTCTCTCTTTATCTCTCTCCTTCTCTCTCTCTTTCCTTCTCTCTCTCTCTATCTTCTCTCTGACGTGCTTTGCTGGGAACAAGCAGGGATGTTAATAACCAGCAAGGTACACTAATCTCTGATTGCAACATTTGGTTTACCTTAATCTGGAGGGACTGCTGTATTAAAGCAGGAATTATACTAATCAGTTCAAGGCCTCTTGCATATAAAACTTCCCATTAGGCTTAAAGTACAACAGCTTACCGCTCATTCGCTAGGAGGGCTACATCTGCCTCTCAATAAGGCCTGTCTCTAATTTGCAAGGTACAGAGTGAAAAGGGGAGGGGACAGAGCTGTAGAGAGGGACGTCAGTGGCAGGGTGGGCAGTGTGTGACAGTTGTTGGGGGACGGGTGGTGGTGGGTGGATGAAGCAAGAGGAGGAGTGGGCGTAGTCGCCCATCTCTCTCTCTCTCTCTCTGTCTGCTGTCTGTCTCTCTGTCTCTCTCTCTTTCTCATCTCGGCCAGACCCAAAGGTTTATGGCGTTGATTTTTCGGAACTCTGCAAACTATAAATCCGACTGATTACTCTGCACTCTTTTGCTTGACTGAGCCTTTACAATCAGACGTCCCTGTTAACAATAAGCCCCTGATGAATCAAACATCTATGGCATTAGTTTCACCTAGCTGCCTCTTTCCCATGCACCGCACTCTCTTTGTCAGACCTTGTTTGATGAGAAAAACTACTGACACTCGGTGCACCTATTGATAAACAATTCTGTAATAAGGGTCCAAAAAAGTCAAATATAACTCACTGGAGGAAGCTGGGGAGGGAGACAGAATACTTGGGCGGAGAAGAGCTCTTGGGTTTAGGGTGGATTTTGTTGTGGAATTATTTTGTAAAAATCTTTTTTATTTTGGCAAGAAAAATAAGATATAATTGGATTTAAAAAATAAAATACAAAGATTATCGTCACCATATTATTTTGGGAAATATTTTGAAATCCGTATTTTTATGAACCTTTATTTAACTAGGCAAGTCAGTTAAGAACAAATTTGTATTTTCAATGACAGCCTAGGATCAGTGGGTTAACTGTCTTGTTCAGGGGCAGAACGACAGATTTTTACCTTGTCAGCTCAGGGATTCAATCATGCAACCTTTCAGTGACAAGTCCAACGCTCTAACCACTAGGCTACCTGCCGCCCCATTGACACTTCATAGGTAGTGAAACTGTAATGTTTCTGTTGCGCACTGAAACACAACAAATACGTTTCTATGTAAATTATCTGAGAAAATGAAAGTATTTATCTATTTCCCGAACATTAATAGCAATTGATAAAGCATTCCACCTTTCCATTCCACCATTCCACCATCGCTGGCAGAGGATCAAACATAAACTTACTGTGACACTGTTTGGGATACAAACACCTATTTGTTAGGATAGAGCTAAACCAACAGGAGAGAGGAAACGAGGGAGAGAGGGAGTGAGGGAGGAGGGAAAGGAGGGGGGCGAGAGAGGGATGCGGGTGATGAGAGAGAGGGGGGTATGGGAGAGAGGGCGAAAGAAGGGGTGTGGAAGTGAGTGAGAGAGAGAGAGAGAGAGAGAGAGCAAGAGAGACAGAGAGAGAGAGCGAGAGAGACAGAGAGAGAGGGGGAGAGGGGTTGAGAGAGAGGTGGGGGGGTCAGCAAGTGAGAGGTGATGGGGAGTTGAAGTGAGTGAGAGAGTGAGAGAAAGAGGTGGAGAGAGAGGGGGAGTGAGGGAAAGAGAAAGGAGGTGAGTTAGAGAGAGTGATGGTGAGAAAAGAGAGGAGGGGGTTTTAACAGTGTTTTAACAGTGACCAGGTCATCAAATCAAATCAAATTTTATTTGTCACATACACATGGTTAGCAGATGTTAATGCGAGTGTAGCGAAATGCTTGTGCTTCTAGTTCCGACAATGCAGTAATAACGAACAAGTAATCTAACTAACAATTCCAAAAAACTACTGTCTTATACACAGTGTAAGGGGATAAAGAATATGTACATAAGGATATATGAATGAGTGATGGTACAGAGCAGCATAGGCAAGATACAGTAGATGATATCGAGTACAGTATATACATATGAGATGAGTATGTAAACCAAGTGGCATAGTTAAAGTGGCTAGTGATACATGTATTACATAAGGATGCAGTCGATGATATAGAGTACAGTATCTACGTATGCATATGAGATGAATAATGTAGGGTAAGTAACATTATATAAGGTAGCATTGTTTAAAGTGGCTAGTGATATATTTACATCATTTCCCATCAATTCCCATTATTAAAGTGGCTGGAGTAGAGTCAGTGTCATTGACAGTGTGTTGGCAGTAGCCACTCAATGTTAGTGGTGGCTGTTTAACAGTCTGATGGCCTTGAGATAGAAGCTGTTTTTCAGTCTCTCGGTCCCAGCTTTGATGCACCTGTACTGACCTCGCCTTCTGGTTGACAGCGGGGTGAACAGGCAGTGGCTCGGGTGGTTGATGTCCTTGATGATCTTTATGACCTTCCTATAGCATCGGGTGGTGTAGGTGTCCTGGAGGGCAGGTAGTTTGCCCCCGGTGATGCGTTGTGCAGACCTCACTACCCTCTGGAGAGCCTTACGGTTGAGGGCGGTGCAGTTGCCATACCAGGCGGTGATACAGCCCGCCAGGATGCTCTCGATTGTGCATCTGTAGAAGTTTGTGAGTGCTTTTGGTGACAAGCCGAATTTCTTCAGCCTCCTGAGGTTGAAGAGGCGCTGCTGCGCCTTCCTCACGATGCTGTCTGTGTGAGTGGACCAATTCAGTTTGTCTGTGATGTGTATGCCGAGGAACTTAAAACTTGCTACCCTCTCCACTACTGTTCCATCGATGTGGATGGGGGGGTGTTCCCTCTGCTGTTTCCTGAAGTCCACAATCATCTCCTTAGTTTTGTTGACGTTGAGTGTGAGGTTATTTTCCTGACACCACACTCCGAGGGCCCTCACCTCCTCCCTGTAGGCCGTCTCGTCGTTGTTGGTAATCAAGCCTACCACTGTTGTGTCGTCCGCAAACTTGATGATTGAGTTGGAGGCGTGCGTGGCCACGCAGTCGTGGGTGAACAGGGAGTACAGGAGAGGGCTCAGAACGCACCCTTGTGGGGCCCCAGTGTTGAGGATCAGCGGGGAGGAGATGTTGTTGCCTACCCTCACCACCTGGGGGCGGCCCGTCAGGAAGTCCAGTACCCAGTTGCACAGGGCGGGGTCGAGACCCAGGGTCTCGAGCTTGATGACGAGCTTGGAGGGTACTATGGTGTTGAATGCCGAGCTGTAGTCGATGAACAGCATTCTCACATAGGTATTCCTCTTGTCCAGATGGGTTAGGGCAGTGTGCAGTCTGGTTGAGATTGCATCGTCTGTGGACCTATTTGGGCGGTAAGCAAATTGGAGTGGGTCTAGGGTGTCAGGTAGGGTGGAGGTGATATGGTCCTTGACTAGTCTCTCAAAGCACTTCATGATGACGGATGTGAGTGCTACGGGGCGGTAGTCGTTTAGCTCAGTTACCTTAGCTTTCTTGGGAACAGGAACAATGGTGGCCCTCTTGAAGCATGTGGGAACAGCAGACTGGTATAGGGATTGATTGAATATGTCCGTAAACACACCGGCCAGCTGGTCTGCGCATTGCTCTGAGGGCACGGCTGGGGATGCCGTCTGGGCCTGCAGCCTTGCGAGGGTTAACACGTTTAAATGTCTTACTCACTTCGGCTGCAGTGAAGGAGAGACCGCATGTTTTCGTTGCAGGCCGTGTCAGTGGCACTGTATTGTCCTCAAAGCGGACAAAAAAGTTATTTAGTCTGCCTGGGAGCAAGACATCCTGGTTCGTGACTGGGCTGGGTTTCTTCCTGTAGTCCGTGATTGACTGTAGACCCTGCCACATGCCTCTTGTGTCTGAGCCGTTGAATTGAGATTCTACTTTGTCTCTGTACTGGCGCTTAGCTTGTTTGATAGCCTTGCGGAGGGAATAGCTGCACTGTTTGTATTCAGTCATGTTACCAGACACCTTGCCCTGATTAAAAGCAGTGGTTCGCGCCTTCAGTTTCACACGAATGCTGCCATCTATCCACGGTTTCTAGTTAGGGAATGTTTAAATCGTTGCTATGGGAACGACATCTTCAACGCACGTTCTAATGAACTCGCACACCGAATCAGCGTATTCGTCAATATTGTTATCTGACGGAATACGAAACATATCCCAGTCCACGTGATGGAAGCAGTCTTGGAGTGTGGAGTCAGCTTGGTCAGACCAGCGTTGGACAGACCTCAGCGTGGGAGCTTCTTGTTTTAGTTTCTGTCTGTAGGCAGGGATCAACAAAATGGCTTTTCCGAAAGGAACATGCTCATGGTTCAAGGCCACAGACCTCAAAACCCACAAGCTCAGGCCCTGGTCCTGTCCCTTAGACCAGGCTACTGAGGACTGTCTTATACCGTGGCTTAGACTTGTACGCTGGGTTGCGGGAGAACGTGTCAAAGTGGTCAAAGAGGTGAACATAGGGGTGAGAAAAGGTTTGAGCCACCCACAACTCACCTGTAATTGGAAACAACTTTGCAAAACAAGTGTCGGGGCAACTGATTAGCCCCGATGTCAAAGATCAGGTCAGATCAGTGATGTCAAAGATCAGGTCAGGGGCAATAGGTTAAACTTTAGCAGATGGTATGGAGATTATAAAAAGGCTAACTTTATTGCTATGTTTTATTAAATGGACAGTAGTTTATGTAGTTGAATGCTCTGACAACAGATACAGTATGCATTAAACGAAAGCAGAAAGGCCCCGTGCACAGAGTACAGACATAACCATTGACATAAAGGAAACACCTCTATTTGTCTGTCATTACACACATCAAACAAACAAAAGGGTCTTTGTTTCCCTGGTATTTTGTGACACCCACCTATTCATTCAGTACCTCACTGTGAATATAAGGGACAAAACTAGTCAAAGTTAATAGTGACTGGCTGGAACAAAACACTTAAATCAATAGGTTGACAGTTCATCTGCTCATCATTTAACCATTACCTGGGAGACCTACACCTCCTGCTGTGGCTGCGGTTTGATCCAGATTTGCCAGCCCCTCTCTCTGTCTACTCCGATGGAACAAGGCAAAGACTCAAACACACACACATATCCGTCTGTGTGTCTCCACCTCTCATTACCCTGTGTGTGTGTGTGTGTGTGTGTGTGTGTGTGTGTGTGTGTGTGTGTGTGTGTGTGTGTGTGTGTGTGTGTGTGTGTGTGTGTGTGTGTGTGTGTGTGCGCACGTGTGTGTGTGTGTGCACGTGTGTGTGTGTGCACGTGTGTGTGTGTGTGTGTGTGCGCACGTGTGTTTTACCAAATACCATCTTGCCTGTTTGGAATAGAGCATTATACATAGCCAATCCATTACTGACAACATAATTAAGTGGTGAGGATTTAAGAGTTTAAACACTTAAACACAAATTGTGGTGTTTCAGGAATAAATGCATTGCAAATTGTGATATTTTATTCATTCATGTCTTTATTATTGTGTCTGTTTGTGTAGATCCATACAGTATGGTTGTTTGAGTGTGAACGGGAATGACTGAGCATATCTTCCCAATCTGGGGAAATCTGTCATCTGTAATCCCACCTCAACCTGTCTCTATATTCCTAATTCAGCTGGGTTTAATTTCCAGAGCAGAGAGATTAATCAATCTGATTTTCCTGGGATTAGTAAACTACACTGAACAAAAATATAAACGCGACACGTAAAGTATTGGTCCCATGTTTCATGAGCTGAAAAAAAAAGATCCCCCAAAATCTTCCTTACACACAAAAAATATTTTTCTCTCACATGTTGTGCACAAATTAGTTTACCAAGATAATCCATCCACCTGACAGGTGTGGCATATCAAGAACCTGATTAAACAGCATGATCATTACACGGGTGCACCTTGTGCTGGGGACAATAAAAGACCACTCTAAAATGTGCAGTTTTGTCATACAACACAATGCCACAGATGTCTCAAGGAATGTCCACCAGAGCTGTTGCCAGAGAATTGAATGTTCATTTCTCTACCATAAACCGCTTCCAACGTCGTTTTAGAGATTTTGTCAGTTCGTCCAACCGGCCTCACAATCGCAGACGATGAGTATGGCGTTGTGTGGGTGAGCATTAGCCCATTTTTGGGGGGTATCTGTGACCAACAGATGCATATCTGTATTCCCAGTCATGTGAAATCCATAGATTAGGGCCTAATTATTTTTTTTCAATTGACTGATTTCCTCATATAAACTGTAACTCAGTAAAATCAATGAAATTGTTCAATGTTGCGCTTATATTTTATATTTCTATATTTTTTTCAGTATAGATTCTGTTACTCATTTGACTCATTTACACTTCTAAGGCCATTGGACAGATTTAGATTAGGGATGTGTTTATAGGTTGACAGGGAAGAAGAAAATCTGGATGAATTAATTAACAGTAGAAAAAAGAGGGGAGTTAGATTATTGTGTGAGAGATTATTCAAACAGGGAGACCTGGCCGGACAAAAACACCTAGAAGACCTTCCACCTTCTCTCCCTAGTCGATGTATTGTCCCACTGAGTGTTACAACCCCAGTCAGACGAACAGACAAAACAGCGGTAGCGGACTTGACATGGCAGTCAGGAGAAATGAAGTAAAGGGAGCGACCAGGCGCAAGGTGCAATAGGAATGATCCTTGGCAACAGATGACGGGTATTATCCTATCAACCTGCTGTTAGCTTTACACCACCACCACCCCCCTCCCTTTTTCCTCCCTCCCTCTATCCCTCCGTCCCGCTGTCCCTCCTCTCTGGTTATTCAGTGACCAGGAGGTTGCCTAGAGTCCACTGTCTTCTCCGAGCTATAAAACAGCCCAATAATGGGACAGGCAGTAGAAACCTCAGAAGAAGAGAGAAGAGACCATTAGGAGGCTACTATAGGAGTTACCTCAGCAGAAGGTTTCCCTTCACTCACTGCCTGCAAATCAGCATTTTCACTGGACAATAGGCTCAGCAGTGGCCCCATGATTGCTTCTTTTCAAATGGTAATGAGAATCCAGCTCCTCTGCCAGGTTTTTCCTTAGCAAGAGGACAAATTACAGTTTACAAGGCGGGCATAGAAGAAAAAATAAATAAAAGAACAAATCTGAGCTGAATATCTTTTTTCGGCCCTCTTCTTTTTTTTGATATTTTTTATTATTCAACAAACTGACATGTAAATTACCCTTTAAGTGCTCCACTCCAGGGCTCTGATCATCTCCTAATTGTCGCAGTCAATTGTGGCCAACAGTCTCTTCAATCCCAGGCGCTTTGACAACAAGCACCAGGATCAAAGGAGGAACCAACTCCCTTCAATTTCTCTCCATTTATGGAAGTGCCAAAAAGACTGCAGTGAGAGGTGAGAGGGTGAGGGCACCAGACCACCGCTTTACAGAGAGAGAGAGAGAGAGAGAGAGAGAGAGAGAGAGAGAGAGAGAGAGAGAGAGAGAGAGAGAGAGAGAGAGAGAGGGCACCAGACCACCACTGTACAGAGAGAGAGAGAGAGAGAGAGAGAGAGAGAGAGAGAGAGAGAGAGAGAGAGAGAGAGAAAGAGGGCACCAGACCACCACTGTACAGAGAGAGAGAGAGAGAGAGAGAGAGAGAAAGAGGGCACCAGACCACCACTGTACAGAGAGAGAGAGAGAGAGAGAGAGAGAGAGAGAGAGAGAGAGAGAGAGAGAGGGGGCACCAGACCACCACTGTACAGAGAGAGAGAGGGGGGAAATTATCACATCACAATAGTCATTTGTTCATAGTTCTAAAACCCTGATATTTGACAGTGCTCCTGTATTGACGTGCTCCGTACACAGGACAGTTACATCTGACAACAAGCTTGACTCACCTATTGGTACAGTATGTATTGTTTGATAGAGTATTGTAATAGCAATTGTCTTTTTTTTTCTTGACGAGAGTGCAACAAGACTATATCGACACCTCTATTTGCCGAAAACTGTTTCAGTGTGCCAGCGTAGGAGAAACCACTGCGGGTACACCTGTTAGCTGCAGGGCTCCCGAGTGGCGCAGAGGTCCAAGGCACTGCATCATAGGGCAAAGAGATGTCCTTACGCACCCTGGTTCAATCTCAGGCTGTATCACAACTGACCATGATCAGAAGTTTCAAAGGCTGGTGAACAATTGGCCCAGCGTGGTGAGGGTTTGGCCGGGGAATGCCATTGTCATTGTAAATAAGAAAATAAAACAGTTAGTCCTCTTTTACCTACCTTACAGTGACAAGCAGCTTCACATTGATTATTACTTCTCTGAGGATGAAAATAAATCACAAACAATGTTAAGATAGACAGTGTTACAACTCACAATGACTAAAATTTGCTGTATTATTTTATGTCCTGGTCATTTAAAGAGTCAAGTAACCCCCCCCCCCTCCCCTCTCTCTCTCTCTCTCTCTCTTAGGAGGACTGAACCTGATAATTGTCCTACCATAATTCCATTAAGTAAACAGTGTCTGGTAGTTGGGAGGGTGGGGAGAATTACATGTCATTTTCTGCATTGTTACTTCAGCCTAGTCAAATTGAGTTTATTGGCTTTTTCTCCGTGACATATTACCCTTGCAATGGACCAGGTTAGTGTAAATGAACACACTGTATTGGAGTTGCTGAGAGATTGCTGAGACAGAGAGAGAGAGAGAGAGAGAGAGAGAGAGAGAGAGAGAGAGAGAGAGAGAGAGAGAGAGAGAGAGAGAGAGGGACAGAGAGAGAGAGAGAGAGAGAGAGAGAGAGAGAGAGAGAGAGAGAGAGAGAGAGAGAGAGAGAGAGGGTAGACAAGGTTTGGTTTGAGGATATAAGTCAGTTATATTAATTGTATTTCTATGTCCTAAGAGGAAGTAGCTTGCGTCATATATGGAAGCAGACGTTAAAAAAAAGGCTGATATGCAAATGTAGGTGGAGATTAGAGATACAACAATTATTCAAATGTTTTATCAATAACGCATCATAGCCACCCTCATTTATTAATTCCAGGGAGTGATAAGTCATCTTTAGAGTCGAGACTGAAATACGTTTCCTGTTTTCCTGAACAGCTTACCTTTAGGTAAAAGAGGACTAACTCTTGTCCATGCCAAACATGAATCAACTGTGTTTTATGTTTCTATCCCTTCTTGGTATATATGCTTCACAAAGAGGGACAATCAAAATATTAACACACAATATTAATCTGTTACTTTTCTGGCCACTGGGGACCTGACCTCTTTCCACAGGAAAGATACAAAGTAAAGCAGAACATCTGATCTGTGTCTTATTGAGCTGCGCAACTGAATAAGTTTTTCGTTCGCAGTCTCAATCACCATGCACTTACTCTGTTGATTTTAACAAGAGCAACCAACAGAAGAAAAATCAATACGTTTCTGACGTAAGATTTTTGTTTCTAAGCAATCTGTTCTGTTACTTTGTGATCTCTCTCTCTGTCTCTCTGTCTCTCTGTCTCTCTGTCTCTCTGTCTCTCTCTCTCTCTCTCTCTCTCTGTCTCTCTCTCTCTCTCTCTCTCTCTCTCCCTCTCTCCTCTCTTTCACTTTCTTTTATATACACTGAGAAACATCTGAAGTGTTTTTGAGAAAAGCACAAGCAAAGGACAAGTGCTCGTTTGCCTGTAAGGCCTGTAGCGAATGTAAACCAAATTCATGTTGCGTGTTTGAGACTTCTCCTCGAAGATCACACAAACACACACGGTCACCTCTGTTCTCCAATTGTCCATCAATCGCTCATGTTCTTCACTCTGTACACTGCGAGCAACGGCAGAGTTTCAAATGACATTATATCTACAGCTATTTACAGTAGTGGGATCAGCACATCACAGAACGGGTCCCATAGAGAGATCTACAGTCAATGTTGTTGTCGTCATTGTAGTGTATTTAGGCCCTTATACATTGTATTGTATACCGCACACCTTTAGAAGGCTGTCAACTGCATGTTTAGGGCCTCGGACATACTTTATACTCACCATCGCTGTAAGGAGCTGTCAGCGGGTGTATAGGATATAAGTAGTCATAAAGGCAGTCATACCTGGTGTGAGACATTGAATTATCTTCAACATAAATCTTACTTAACATAATGTATCATATACCGTACTTGTGGTATGTGAAATTATTCAGGGGGAGACATTAAAACAGTGAAATGTAGAGCAGCTTTGGGGTATGTTCTCATGTACAGGAAATGACATAGTCCTGTTCTCCTCCTCCTCCACTCATCCCCCTCACCCCTCACTCTCTTATTTAGTTTGGGGATTCCACTCCATTTGATTCTTTCCCCACCACCACCTGTGCATTCTCCTCCTCTCCCTCCCCCTCCTCCTCCTCCTCCTCCTCCTCCTAAGTTGTAGCGTAGATGTAACATTTCCAGGGAGCAATTCCATCTCGATCGCCGCTCCTTTCGAAGCACAGAACAGCAGTCCTGCAGGGAGTTGGAATCCAAAGATATGTGTGTTTCCATGGGACTGTGTGGGGAGGACAACAGAAATGACATATCTTTGGGAAAATAAAATCGTTTTGTGGTTTGTGATCGCACAACGGACTGTGATGTGTGTAGCTGCTGTACTTGTACCTGTCGAGTTCTCCTGCCAACGCGTTGTGGTCAGACAAAACAGCGTATTAGTGTACAAAGAAAACACCCACTATGCTTTATGACACTGCTGTAGCCCGTGGGAAGTCAAATCTGGTGCCTGATATAATCATGAACAGTAGTGTGCTTCAGCAGTGGAGTCTATGAACTGAACGGAGACACCTGCCTGTCCTCTGCATTCAAAGTGTGGCAGACAAAAAACGGTCTTGGGTTCGCTCCCCCCCCCCCCCCCCCCCCAAATTTCGGGACCCCTAAACACAAATGCACAGTGTTTTAACACTCGACTCCTTACACCTGACAGGTGCGTAAAACCAGTTGACCGGTTGATCAACTACCAGGTTAAATACCAGGATCATTACTGTTTCCACTATGCATTCTGTACTGCAACACTATGTTATAAACCATTGGCCAACACTGCTTCTGTGGAGCATAGGATATAAGCAATACAGTTTTTGTTGATGTCACACAACATGCTCATTTAAATGTCAACCTAGTTGAAATTGACATAGCCTATATGCATTTACTGCTTCATGAAACAGTCGTATTTGAGTCCTTGATAAATACATAAGTAATGATAAAACTGACAAAGGGCATATATATGCTGCGTTGATATTCATACCAGCAAACATGGCACGTGCAAATAAAGAGACTTGCTTTCTAGAGCCACAAGAGTGTGTTGTGTTTCCTCTCGATTAAATGAACAGATTCATTAACCCTAAAGTCCCCCTATAGGTCAACCATCGTCAGTAATCCCCTTTTCTCGCTGTATGTGTTTGTATAAAATATTCAAGCTGAAAGCAAGGAGCGGTGTCACTCAGAGAGCGCGAGGGGATGAATGAGCAGGGGACACCGCTCCAGTCGTGGAGCGGCAGCACAGAGGGATTTGGCAAGTCAAACAGAGACCCTGGACTTGCTTGACATACATTCAGTGCGCACTTAAAATGAATGACTTTGCGTCTTTATCTGGCGTGCAATTGTAGGCTATTATTTTCTGTCAAAGTCGGAAGCGAATCACACGCCTACACAAGTCTTCATCTCTCACACACGCTGTACATAACATTAACCTCACACAAAGCAGATAACTCCGTGGAGCTGCAAAACTTGAGTTGGGAGTAGCCTACCTACCAGCTGCAGTAAAGCGGGTCCCCTTCTTCAAGTCTGTAACGCTCTATCACCTGGCTGTGACCAATAACAGCTGCATAAATGACAACAAAGTTATTTTGTACATAACTAGCTAATGAAAATATAACAGTGCAATATAAATAGAGTCGTAGGCTGTAAATAAATACAATACTGTACATGTAATAATTAACATAATAATAATATTACAAACACAACATTATATTCATATGGTTTATAATAATCAGAATTATAATTACTACAATTATATATAATTCATTCAAATTAATTGCAGATAAAAAATATTGAAAAATACTCTAATAGCAATCTATTTTCAGCTGTGTTGTCTATATCGACCGTCTTTTGGAACATTTAATGCCAGATGCTGAGCACCTTTTCCTCTCGAGCTGTGCTTCCGAGCTCTCTGGAATTTGATTGGCTTCGGACAAAGGCATCAAACAGTCGAGCATCTTGATTGATGATTTAATTATCCATACAGTTGATAACTGCATAGGACAGGACAGCAAATATAAGACTTTATTTACATAGCCAATCACAGCGTTGCAAAGGTGGAGCCTTCCTCTCCATTTACAGCGAGAGAGAGAGAGACATACATTGAAGCAGCAGCATCACCAGGAAATAAATGAATTAATCAAATAGAGAAACCTTAATTGGAGTAATAGCCATGTCGTATAGTTGCAATAGAGTGAAATATGTTCGTCGATATAACCTTGAATAACACCTGTGAAAAAAAATGAATGAAGTATACACTTGACGTCTTTCAAACCTAGTCAGAAAGATGAGTTCACATGGACTTTGTTTAAAACACACGGGGAAAACTTCTACGAAAGTACCTGTACGCACCTGACTGCACCTGGCACGTGCGAGAAGCACGTCAATATACACATCTCTTTCGCTCTTGTAGGTGCACGGGGCATGCGCCGTTATACATGCTCCACTCATAGTGGTTATTGCGATAGTAAAAATAAACGCACGTCCATAGAGGGAGGCAAATAAATAAACGTTTACAAATATAAAACATTAACAACCCAAACCGCTGATGCTCACTTCCTTAACACTCCGCAAACCTTTTATTTTCATCCCTGGTATGTGTGAGACTGTGTTGGAGAGTCAGTCAAACTTCCAACGCTATCATTTTGGTCCGTTTTCCCCCTTCCAGTTGTGGTCATGTCGGTTGAATAAGAGTGTTCCAACTTTTCTTCTTCTGGATAATATTCTTTCTTCTTCGGCTGCTATACATGGTAGTCATAGTCCGACAGTCACCGTTCATTTCACTCGGATCAAACAGCCTGGGAGAGAGAGAGAGAAAAAAACGTATTACGTTTAGCAAAAGATGCTCACGTTTGGTCCTTCTCAATTATCCCCTCCGGTGACGATAGGTGGCGCGTGTCCCAGGGTTGGTTCTCTCCTCTCCACTGTATTACAGAAAAGAGAAAGAAAAAATGTCATTAGAAGAGGCGTAACACGTCAGTCCGTCCCCAGGTTTGTTTCCTGGAGTGTCTGAAAGAGATCAGTCCTAACCTGCCCTAGCAGGAATAACGGTCCTTCTCGAACCACTATTTCTAAGGCTTTATTATCATTGCAAGGATCCCTGCACATTTCTCTCCACAATTGCTTACCGCTGCAGTCTCGTGTTATCACTACAACCGAAGTCAACCGAAAAGATACTACTATAGGAAATCAGGTATGTGTCCATTTCTTTACCTCGACTAATAACCTTTATACAATGGGTCATTTATAGTTTTAGAGATTGCGACTTAGAGCGTTTGTAAGGGCTTTGGTGCTATAGCATTGCGTTCACGTTAAACTTTCTCTACCTGCACAGGTGGATGAGGGAGCGGTGCGCTTTAAGTATCTAGGCTTGCAGTGCGTTTCATCAGAGAAGATGCAGTTTTGTAGAATTTGCTGAAAAGCCTACTCTTCGAGCCGAAAAACCACGAGGAAAAAAATAATAAATAAGCTCGTTCTTCTTCAGCTTTGGATTCAGTTTCACCGAGCCATGCATGCACCCTTTTGTGTCCAACTCCTTTTTGTTAGTGTCTTTCTGTATCCTTTGGTTTCGTAGAGTAGAAGTTGTCTGTCTCACAATAGGGTAAATATTCGCTTATCATGTCAACGTCATTTACATTATTTTGTTCAGATAGCTATAATCTGTTTCATATCCTGTCTGGATAATTGTATTTTTGTTGACACATCATTTTGTGGTATTTGCAAGTTTTTTAAATTTATTTGTTCTTCCTGTCGTGGGTCGTTCCCCATAGCAATACAATCCAATGGCAGAAATTAACCCACTAATTTTTGCTCGATTAGTCCATTGAAATCATGAATGTTTTCATGTTTTGTCTGTTTTTACTTATTTATTTATGTACGTTTTTCAGCATGATAGGCCTAAAAACATAAAATACGCATGCAATCTAAAATGAATCTTAAATTAACACATTTTGTAATGTTCGTAAATTAATGGTGGAGTTCTTTTACATTTAGGCATTTAGGATCTACGTATTTCACAACACAGCTTTTTGTATCATCTTTATTTTGTATTGTCTTGTGTTTTAAGTGATATATTGCCTGGCGGATTGAAACTGTTCTTTTTTTCTGCCTTTCTGATATTTACATTTGACACAAAGCCTAACGTTGAACTCACAACTTTAACATTGTGTCATCATCAATATCGGTTACTCTCAATTTAAAAAATGTAGGTAAAAAAAACATGAACCCGGATAAATCAATAACGAGTTATTATTTTATATATATATATATATCGAAGCAGAACATAAAATGGAAACAGCACAAAATAATAAAAATTAGAAATTATCAAACTTTTCTTATTTAAATTAACACAATGTAAAAACGCATGCTTAACCCAGCAGGGCCAGTCCGTGTGAATTATTCCTCATGCTGAAGGTGTATCTATCTCCCTGTCTCCCCCTTTCTCTGCATCCTCTCCTTCCCCGTCGTCAATGTTCACTTCCACTTATCATCATCCCGATCACTGGCATTATACAGATCAACAATACATTGATCGACCCCTTATCGTACTTTAGCATGGGTATAAAATAAACGTTTTGTATATCAGTTGGGTTTTCTATTATTTTCTGTTTCATTTGGCGCCTGATATTTAAATGGTTACTCCCAGTCGGTCCAGTGTACCCACATTGTTGCTGCCTGTGTTTGGTTGTTAGATATTGAGCCTGCGTGCCGCTGCTGCTGCTGCTGCTGATTCAAGGAGTCGAGTCCATGCGAGCTGCCATCTGATCCACTCTTATCAATGAAGCACGAGATCATGGCGGATGGCCCCAGGTGTAAGAGGCGAAAACAAGCCAATCCAAGAAGGAAAAACGGTAAGAAAAGACAGGAAAAACTGTCATTTGCGAAATATGTTTGTTGTGGATCTAGAGTTGTAATGTTGTCACTGTTGACTGTAGTTCAGAGGGGCTGGCTACGAATAGCCAAATGCGTGTTCTGTTCTGCTCTCGTCTCATAGGAAATAAAGGGACACTTCTAACTGGGAAATAATGCGTAATGTGTCAGTATTGTGCTGTGTACACAGGCGGGACTGTCTATCCTTCGTTGTGAAATTAGGAGCACAACGTGTTCGCTCATTTCGTCATTTTTACAGAGACGATTTAATGGAAGTTGTAATAAGTTGAGAGTTTATCGTTGTGCGAAAAGACTGAGTAGCAGTGGGAGGAATTTCAGAAAGTTCCCCCTGCCCAGATAACGGTTCAGTCGCGAAGTCCCTTATTTTCCACCAAGACAAACCCGTTAGATGAGGACTAATTGTATTTGCTGTTCTGTACTTGACGTACCTGTAGATTTAGTTGTTTGAGTATTTTATTTCATCAAGTGTTTGTTCCTTATGCTACGCATTGCTTAGACTCTCACACCCCTGAGTATATTCTGACATTAATGAAATTCATAATTTATGTCTACACGTTCTTGGTATGTTTAGTTCTCGCGTTTTACCCAAATGATTTGTTGTAGTGTCTATCTACTTTCTCTCGAAGCATAGTCCCCTTTTAGTAGGGAATGATTAGAGTCCCACACCGTTGGCAATTGACAAGAATATGAAACAGAACATGGGGGGGGACAATTCGCAGTGAACAGGCTGCAATAGCTTAGTTTACTAATTTATTGTAACCAAATAAGATGGCATGTGCGCTAAGATGGTGATATTGACCGGTGGTGTGTCTCGTGTCATTTATTTTATTATGAGCAATATGAAGTGCTTTGTGTGGAGCAAATAGCGGCGAAGGATACATTTGTCACTCTATTATTGTCAACTGTTTGTCCACCCACCGAACTGTGTTACATGTTGGGAGTTATTGAGCCATGTCGTGGATCGCTTTTCGGAGGGAATATACGTTTGTTCCTTTCCCTTTTGTGGACTGTTGACTACAATACACCCTGTGCACAAGTAAATCCAGCATCACCACATGTCTGGGTCCCGAGATATATTCTTACACGGGAATGCTTTGCATTTTATTTTGTCCCTGGGATTTTCAGTCTCTGTTGTTGTACAAAGTAGCCTTATCAAATGCGTCTGAATTTTGCTCACACTTGTGAAATGTCTCCCTTTATGTGGCTCTTTTCCTTATTAAATGTTGTGTATTGATTTTGCACAATCAATACAAGGAGAGTCATTGATGCTTACAAGTGTAGCTTCAAGCTTGTTGTTGTTCTGAATAACAAAAGATAGGAGTGAAAGTAGGTTCCCCCTTTTCACTGTAGTTTCTAGGAGATAAGAATGTTCTTTCCTCTGAGCACCAGTTCCCACCTGTTCCAGTAAACAAAAGTTTGGATTACTTTAAAACACTCCATTCAAGTAAGTGTTTTCTGACAAACACACACCTGATGATTGACATTTGCATTTGTCAGAAACAAAAAATCCTTTCAAGTTCCCGCCATGCAACAGCAGCAAGCAACCTCACACACTCTCAAATGCAAAAAAAGAATGAACATGTTATTTTAGTCGCTTCCCCCTCAGTGCCGAGGTGGTCTGCAGCGTGCACATATTATAGGCTGACTGAGCAAGTCGAAATTCGACATTCTAGATTCTATCATATTTTTTGAATATGCCATTGTGGTCCCGGAGTTGCCCCCCCCCCTCCCCCCCTCCCCATTTACATTTTTTAAAATGTTCTCGTCATGGGATGCCTTCAATAGCTCTCTTCCTTTGGGAATGCTGTGGTTGAACTATTCAGACAGAGTGGATTTCATTTTCTCCCCTGGATGCATGGGGAGATGTCATAGGAGCTGAGCTTGTGTGTCTGGCCGATAGATAGCACCCCTATATAGCTATATATGAGGATCCTTATCAGACCGATAGCCTACATACTGAGATTACTTGAACGCAGTAAACATTTTTTTTATTTTAAATAGACCATCAATTGAAATATTTTGAATAATGATAGATTGATGATGTAAATGATTTATTTATGATATGGGTAGAGAAATAAATGTTTTTTTTTCTGCATGGCAGTTTGTCGTGTTTCCCAGAAAACATGTATCTGTAGTTGTAGAATATTTTGAGTAGGATTTAAACGTTTCGATTCACAATTATAGCTAAATTCTATAGCCAGTATTTTGATCTTAAAGTGAGACTCTGGAATTCCAGGTGAATTTTTTCAGATTAGGTTATTTGGTCACATTATAGTAGGCAATAATGGTTCTCTAGCCATAAATGGTGTATTTGGCTTTGCTGTTTGTTGATAACACACCTACGTTGTGTGATTCTATAGGCCCACATATACATGCTTATCACATCCAGAGTTAAAGAGTGTAAAGTCAATCTCACAGTTCGGTGCAACGTGATATTGGCAACCCTGTAGTTTTGTTGGAGTTTTCTCTCTGCCTGCCTTCCCAGGTGTTGCAAGTCAGACCCAGCTGCGGGGTCTCTACCTCGCTGTGTGTTTCTAAGTACAGCTGGAAAAGTACTCCACAAACCTCTTCCCTTCTAACTGGATTAGTCAAATCAGTACTGTTAGAAAGTAGTACTTTTGCACGGCATACTTTCAGTTTCCACACTTTTATTCCTCTCTCAGTATGGGTAAAGAGACATTTACTATGGAAATGGCAGACAGTGGTACTGGTCAGCATCTCCTGCTCATCTACTTTGTTTTACGTTCAACTCCGGAGTAATGTTGGAGTTGTGTGCCTTATGTGGTTTTGCCTGTACAGGGCGTGCCATTTTATGAGTTGGTACATAAAAACGCTACCACTTTTTCAGGAGACGTTTCAAATGTGAAGGTAGCAATTCCAAAGGTCTGTTTCTCTGACATTTCCTGTAATACAATGCAAAGACCTATACATTTTCAATCAACAGAAAGCCTCTCCATAGATGTTACCATGCTCCAGGATATGTTGATTACATAATTAAAGGTACAAAACTAAAGGATGACACTTTCCAGCTTTCTCTCTCTCTCTCTCTCTCTCTCTCTCTCTCTCTGGCTCCAATAGTTTAATACAATGCTGTGAATGTGATTGTAAAAGGCTGTGTGCATTCACGCTAAAGATATAAAGGAGTCCTACTAATTCTTTAGCCTCAGCCCTGCCTTCAGCCCAAACAATGGCAGATTCCTTCCAGTCTAAACATTTTGTCCATCTCTATTATTCATTTGCTTTTAAGGTGCATTTGCTCCCGAGTCGAAGAGAAAAAGCTCCCCTTCCCTTTCCTCCCCCCCCCCCCCCCCCCCACCAAGCCCCCCCCCCCCCTTCCCTTTTCACAAATGTTTTCCTCTTCCCAAGGTAGGCACTATTTTGTTGCTGTCACAGGGAAAAGGAGGGCAGGTTCGCTGGCGCTCACGGACAATTGATTGTCAGTCGTAATGTGTTTCATTTACATGTTTTATAACGTCAATAGTGCTGGGGTGTCCACTGTACCATTCATGCTGCCATTCCCACAAGGGTGCAATTGTCTAAGCAGCCATAGCCGGTCACCTTTTCTGATGGCTTTTTCACTCGGGCAAATAAAATGGGAAGGGCGGTGTTGCCGTGGTGCATCAGTGTTTAGAGAAGGATTATTTTGTTTAAGCAAGTGAAATAATTACTGCAGATATTACGAGCCAGCAAGAAATAATCTCCCTTCGGCAGGGGCCTGCACTGTTCGCATGGCAGCAGTGACAGTGGTGAGGCATGAGGTGTCCAGACAGACCCAGGTTTTTTTTTATTTTTATAGAAAAGCTATTTCATATATGTCATATGATGAGGTATTATTAGACTATTTACTTTAGACTCATAGGCTGATGGTGTCTGGCAATGGTAGATGAGGCATGTTGAGGATATGTGTTTTTTTGTGTGCACTGTTCCCAAAACAACATCCTGATCCTGATTTCTGGCATGTCGTTACGCGAGAGACCTTTGTTGCCCTTTTCACGCTTTTCAAGCAGATACAGTTTGGTTGATGCTTCACTGTAGTTTGATGTTTGTCTTTTTTTTTTATCAAACGGGGGTCATCATGAGCTTAATATATCCTTCTGCTAAAACGACTATAGTCAGACGTGCACCACTGAACACTTTTGTGTTTTCTGGATCTCTACCTGTTAGATTTCAGAACTTCCAGAATATTAAAAAAAGCTCCATATGCATTCCATCGCCTAGTGTGGGCGACTTTCGACTTAGTAAAGGTTTTAGTTTTAGTTCATTCAAAACGACATAGATCTCCCTGACATCACATTCAGCCACAAACACATGTCGTGAGGAACCAGATTCATGCCAGTATCAGACGATTATGAATCTGTCAGAACAATAATGACCATCTCCTCAGTCGGACACCAATACGCAACGTTTATCCCAAAACATTTTGTCTGTAAAAAATAAATTAAAAAAATCCCATTTTTATTTTGTTTTGGGTTCTATATATTTTTTTTCTTCGTCTCTGGCTTGTGAAGATATTTCCGCCTAACGGGGAGAACACACACAGCAGAGGCACCGTTAGCTGAACCCCTGACACCACGGTCTTTGGAATGCCTTAGGTATGGTTTCACTTTTGCTCACATCAATGCTGACCTGAATGTCTTTCATATCTGATCCGCCGTGTCTCTCCCAGTAAACATCCCCCGAGGGGAGAACAAAGAAAGGAGCTCTTCTTCTTCTTAATCACAATTCAGCCCTTTCACCGCCAGCAGGCTACATTTGCATTCAGCATCAGAAAGGCCGAGATGAAAAGGGGGGGGAAAAGGGAAGGCAAGAAAGGAGAGCAATAGCAACAAAAAAAACACAAAAAAATGGCAGAAGGGTGGGTAGTGAACAAAATAACTTAGGTGTTTGTGGCTGTTTGTTGGGTGTCCCCTGGTTACTAGCCTAATATAGCTCCTACTCTACCGGGGTAGGCCTGGCCCTCCTGACAGTCAGATAGTGTTACGAGATGGCATGCCTGTACTATTCATGGACACTCACTCTCACACTTAAATTTTTTTTTAAATAAATGAAAAGGTGTCTGAAACGGATCAGATTCTAACTAGCTAGGAGCAGGTGTGTTTTTACACAATTACTTTTTTTGGGGGGGGGGGTGTTTTTTGTTGTTGTTGTCCATTTTGAAATAAGAATTGGGGCGCAACGCAGTGCTTATGTCTACTGTTATTTGTCAAATGGCATTCTCACGTGATATTGTAGGGATTCCTTGTGGATGTGTGTTTTGTATGTCACTAGAAGAGCAGGTGTGTCAGAGGTCAATAGGAGAGACTATTTCTGGAGTTGTTGCAGTGTGATCTTTCAAAGTATCATGTTAGTTGATACACTATGCTGGGTTTACTGAGAAAAGTTTAGTCGTTGTGTTATGTGATGAAAATAAAACCCAGTTCAAACAGTGTTGCCATTTTTGTTTCTCTTTACTTTATAGCTCAGTACTCTCTCTACTTTAAGATTAGATTTGGTCCCCCCCCCCCCCCTAGAAATGTGGACCAAAGTTTAACCGCATGCTTCCACTTCTCTTAAGTTGGTTGGCAAGATATCTTTATTGTCTAGTGAGATCTATTTCTCCTCTCTCCTCTCTCTCAATCAGACTAAAGAATCATGTATGCAAATCCGTTGCCAAGCTTTGAAAGGGGGGATGCTTCAGCCTACAACTTTAAATGCATCATGTGATATGAATTCCAGATTCTTTCTTTTTTCTTTTCCAACCAGAACTTTTTGTTAAGAAAAAAAAGGGGTTATTAGTACACCCCCCCCCCCCCTTCCCAAGCTGACCGGGATTTAGACAGATTTACTTCAGCAAACACCTTTGGACACTGGGGGAAAGTACGAGTCTGTTTGCAAAAGGAGTCTTTTGTTCCGAGAGGTGCAGGGATAATTCTTTACTAGGCAAGCGTGATATTAACCCCTGCTTCGATACCAGGGGAAGTGGTTAACTCTTTGTGGGCACACACTCACTCTTTACTTGGACAGTTCAGGTTTCTGCTCTTCGCATGCATAGAACATTTTCTCATCTCTGTTGACAACTTTCCCTCTCTCCCTTTCCGGTGCCTTCTTCTTGTGTACCTTGTCTAAAGTAAAGAGTCAGGACAGCCTGTTCCATGTTCTGCTTTTTTGTGTGTGTGTGTGTGTGTGTGTGTGGAAAAGCTGCGAGATCTTGGATAGGGGACTCGCTTGGCTTTAACGAATACCCAACCCATCATTATAGCTGAAATTCCTTCCCTCTGCAATAGCTTCAGCTCTAGTTGCTGTTCTGCTGGCAGTCTTCTGTGCTGCTTACTTATGTCATTGTCGAGGACCACGTAGTGGTGAGTTTCTTGCGTCATCGGTGAATAAGAAAAATGCATGAATCATAACCAATGAGAAGGCAGTCCTCAAGCCCCTTGGCTTAATATGTTGATTTGATGACTCAATATTCATAATGCTTAAGGCGACTAGACATTTGATCATGTTTTGATGAGGATCAAGTCTTAATAAGTTTGACTTGTTTTGAGACCCGGTTCACTTTATCCACCTCCACCTTCGTCCTGCGCTGGATCATATCGTGCTGTATTTGGCTGTGTGTGTGTTGTCCGCAGTTCAGGTTATGTATGTGTGTGTGCGTGTGTGTGTGTGTGTGTGTGTGTGTGAGGACCTTAGCGACTCGCGAGTGTGAAAGATTGAATGATGGAGGAGAAGTGACAGAATTAAAGGTGTTTGCGGCGCCGCTCCGCCGTGACTCGTCCTCTAAGCCCCGTCTCTGTCACCGTCCTCTTGTGACTTGACAGTTCATATCCACTCCCCTGTAAGGTGATGTGAACTCACACACCACTGAAGCTGGAGCATATTCAGACGACTGTCTTTCTCTTCTTTCATTCGTTCCTTGGCTCTTTTCCTTTTTTTCTGTGTGTGTGTGTGATACAGACACAAGGCAAACACTGAAATTGAAACTTCAGTGGACTGGCAAATAATTGTATGCATTTTGGATTGTACGTTTATGTGTGTACTTCCTTATCCTAAGCCCACAATGTTTTATGCATTGGGTGAGAAAAATACATTTTTGAAAAATATCATGCCTCATTTGACATTTTCTCAAGTGAAAATGCGAAGTCTTTTTTTTCGGCCCATCCATTCGGTTCCTATCCCGCTGTTTGCACACATCTAGTTGTTTACAATGGCTTGCGTGTGATTTTCAAAATGTTCCACGTGTCAACTCTCCTATTTGCAAGGTACACTTGGTGTGACTTGCGACAGGTTGCATAGCAGGTGGAAATGAACATTTCCATTTCTTAACGAAAACAAATTAGAAGTTCAAAGGCACCGCGTTTTGTGCGCATAATCGTATACTTCATTATGATGTGTTGCGTGTGACTTGCAGTCAGCGTAATACACAGCAACTCGACAGTTCTAGCAATACACCGTCTGGGCTTCAGAACAAGGACAAATTCAATGGAAATCTCCCATTTCTGCTGATTGTCCTCTTACAATATACATCTGGATTTCCCTCACGAGTGAGTAAGTATAGTGCCCACATGCATGACACGTCCCCCATAGCCTAAACAGCATGTATTCCGCAAGTTCAATAATGACTGTATTATGGCCTGTAGAAATATCGGTGTGCTAATGATGATGGCTAAGAGTATATCACTCCATACTGCTGTCGGGGATGGGGAGAGGGTCTACTAAAAAGCTAAAAAAGGAAGGTAGCAACACTAGTTGTGAGGAAAATAAGAGGCGCTTTATCTCATCAGATGCCTTTTGATCTGGTTGGTAGTGTGTGAATGGCGCTGTGTTTCTCTGTCCGCTGTTCGTTATCTGCATGTTCAAAGTTGTCACCTTTACGGGAAAACAGTGCCCGAAAGTGGTCCCTCAGTTTCCTGTTTCGTCCTCTGAAGTCGGTGGATTTAGTTTTTTCACCAAATCTGACCAGACACAAGGCACGTACACACACACACACACACGCACGCACGCACGCACGCACACACACACACACACACACACACACACACACACACACACACACACACACACACACACACACACACACACACACACACGCGCACACACACACACACACACTCTCTTTGATGTATGTTTGACTGTCAGGTGGAAGAGCACTCCTGGCAAGGTCATGGACACATGGGACAATCAATAAGAGATTGTCAGATTAAGGTATCATGACATTTGGAGATGTAGGACTTTTTCCCCACATACGACTCAATGCATTTTACACTGTTATGCTATTCCCCTTACTAAGACCTAATAGAACATGTTGCCTCATTCCAGCTCATTTCCTTCCATTTGTTTGAATCATGTAGAAGCCAAGTCACCTAGAGAGATTTTCTCCTTTCCTACCTTTGCCCGGTTGGAAATGGAGACCGTTGTGTCTGTCTTGATTAAGGACGTACTGGGTCCGTGTTGAATATTATGGAAGGTAACTGTGCCACTGTTATTTCTTTGTAATTGCAGTTGATTGCTGGGCAGATTCAGCCATTTGTAGCGCTACATTTTTGTCACTTTATACACTTTCATCTTATCGCTTGATCAACTGAGCTCTTAACCGAACGTTGCAGCAATAGAGGAAATTGTATGAAATTACGTTTCCCCTTGTTATTCAAACATACATTTAACCTTTGGTAAAAGTGAGCCAAGGAGAGAGAAAAAACACACACACCCCCCCCCCCTTTAAATGTCATCGGTAGTAAGGACACGTGTAAAGATAGTGTGTGAACCAGTCTGGGCTTGTAAAAACTCTGAGGTGAATTCTCGTGTTAATAGGTTCTGACTGGCGATGGAGCCCCCACTGAACGGCCTGCGCCCCGCCGCTGTCAAACACCAATGTCAAACAAACACCTCCTCAGGTAGCTGGAGGATAATCACACCGACAGGTCTGTCCTCAGCCTTTCTGACACACAGGACCAGGGCCATGGGGTGGAGGCAGGGTCAGGGGAAAAGGGCTGGGGTTGAGGGCTAGGGTATGTTTCTGGGAATGGGGTAGGGGTGGAGGGCTAAGGTTAGGATTGGGGCAGGGTTTGGGACTAGTTGCGGCTAAAAAAAAAGGCCTGGGCTGACTCGGTGCCGTGACTACCCTAGCCTCTACCTGCACTATCACTGACTGTTTACCCTCTGTAAGTCCAGGCTTGACCCCAGCCGTCAGTAATTACTGGCTACTCCCTGCTTTCCTACCCAAAGGAAGATTCACTCTTATCACTCCAGAAGTCTTGTTCCAACATTCCTGAGATAAATTCTCCATCACTTTGTTATTCTTACTACTTAGGGGTATTAGAATTAGCATGCCCATCAAAGCAGACCTTGTGCTTTCCTTCTCTCCACGGCCATATCAGTGGTCGTACGTTACGCCAGGGATGCACCGTTGGCGGCAGCATAGTTGAATAATGTTCAGGCAGAGTCGTATCGAACTGAGCCACTGACATCACAGGGAGTCAGGATGATGAAGTTGTGTAAATATATGGCTGGGTAGCGCGAAAGTTAGGTTAGAGCCACACAGGTACTTAGTCTTGTGAATTAAAGGATTAATCAAATGGCACTTCACGGTCCAGGTACCTGGTTGCATCAGTGCTTTGTTAAGAAAATGTGTAGGAGGAGAAAGTCTCTCAATATTCTGTCTGTTTTCATTCAAATGGCAGGGATATGTAGTAGAGGTGGTGAGGTAGAGGGAGAGAGACTGTGAGAAACGTAGAGAGGCAGAGAGAGAGAGAGAGATCATTTCCCTGTATGTATTCTAGTATTGAATGGGTCTGGGATATTATAGTGGCTCAACATGCCAAGTAGGCTACCTTGTAAACTGGCTATCACAGGATCTCTAATGTTATTACTTTTCATAATTAGTTACAGCAACACTCGGTCCATACTGCCGGAAAGGAATATTCCTTAGTAATTAAAGTCATGAAATATTCAGTTATGCCTACCTTTTCAGCAGTCTCTCAAATGAGGCAGCCATGTTTAATGTCCACACGGCCTCTGATTTTATTATAATGGCAGCTTGGCACATCTGCAATTAGTACTTCTACTGACAGTTACCATTTCTGAGGAGCGGTAAGAGGCAGCAAGGGGACGCGAAGCCGGGCGCTATTACATGTGCACCAAAAGCCTCCCTCTCTCTTTAACCTTGTTGTGTTTTTTTCTTCCTCTCCGACGCAGAGGTTACCTTTTCCCAACGGTGCAAAATCGACTTGACATAACTGTTCATCAGTTTCAGGATTCTCCCCTGAGGTATTTGCATCAAATCAGCTCAGTCAAGCTTCAAGTTGAAATTGGCAGGCCAGAACCTGACAGCCAGGGTAGGGACTGGGGAAAGAGACAGGGAACTGACAGTGGCAGGGCGGGAGGGTGAGACAAATCTCTCCCTGGCTTGGCCAGGGTGGAGGAGAGAAGCGAGAGAAAAGGGCCCTGAGCGAGCTAGGCCACAGGGGTAATGGGCGCAAAGTTAGGAGGATGAAGGGATGAGTAGGCCTTTTTTCTCGACTTTTTTCTTCCCTTTTTCGCCTCTGCTTCCGAATCTCTGCAGTAAGGCCAACTTTAGTGTTGTCTTTTATTGGGATTTGGGGGGGATGGATATGAAGACAAGCATTTGTTGTTTAGCTAGAATAGTGACTTGGAAAAATTGGTTTAGTGCAATGGATGATATTGCTGAGGATCAAAACCACTCAGTGAGTGAGTGCAGTGGTGGATATTAAACATCAGGCTTTCAGAAAAAGTTGTACACTAACATGCACGCGCACACACACACACACGCACGCACACACGCACACGCACACGCACACACGCACACGCACACATACACGCACACACACGCACACACGCACACACACACGCACACATACACGCACACATACACGCACACACACACACGCACACGCACACACACACACCCACACATACACGCACACATACACGCACACGCACACACACACACACACACACACACACACACACACACACACACACACACACACACACACACACACACACACACACACACACACACACACACACACACACACACACACACACACACACACACACACACACACACACACACACACACACACACACACACACAGAGAGTGAGAACAAATGCAATTGTCGCACCTTGGGTTGTAGCAGGACACAGATGAGCAGCACCGTTATCTTCTTGAATTACTCTCCTCTATAGCCCTTAGAGAAATCGAGATAAGGATTTGTTTGATGAAACTTTTAGTGATTCTTCGCTGCTCCAATTCTGTCTCTGCGACGTCACAAAGCAGGACGAGAATTCCGCTGTAAAATTTTTCAAATCCCCTGAGGAGCAGAGTTGAAATCCTCTTAACATATATTCTTATTAAAGGGGAAGTCAGAGATCTAGGTGACTATCATTGTTTCTTGTATTCATCTTTGCTCTCTTTTCTTTAATCTTTCCTCCGCACGCACACATGCTTAAAATGTGTTCGCCCCTTTAACAGCCTTAGAGCCTCGGAGAAGTATGACACTTTCGCACATCTTTTTTTTCTTTCAATCTCTCCTTCTTGCTCTCTACCTCCATCTCTCCCCTGTCTCTGTCTCTCACTCCCCCTCTCTCTCTCTGTGAGCTTTGCATGTGACAGCCAGGGCCTGACGGGTTGATGGCCGTTCGACAGGCAGCATTGAGTCAAAGTGGTGTGACGGCAGAGTTTTGTTAAGCTGGGAACAAAGGCATGGAGATGCCGGCCTGGTATTGTCTGCGTGCATATGGGCCTTGTCACAGTTCCTCCGGATTTTATGCTCTGTTTACTCCTAGCCATCACCACTAATATTCAGAATGGGGTTGCCTCTTTTCTCCAAAGATATGATTATATATATACCAAGTTTTGCTGTGAATCTCTTGAGGTACTCTTGGAATGTCGGAAGAGCAGAGACTCATAAATATTCTCTTTTTTAGTGTTGATGTATGCTCAGAGGTTCTGTGTTTACTGCGTAGTATATATGGGTTATTTTCATGACCGGTATTACGGATTTTTTGTAAAAAAAAAAATTGAATTACGCACTGTGCTCAAACTCTCTCGTGAACCAGTTTTCAAAACCCATACCAAAGCAACATATTATAGTCGCATACACATACTGTACTTGAGCCCCTCCCTATTTCCCACTGAAGTTTTGTTCATAGAGAAGCTTCACGGCACTGCCTGTGGCTGCAGGACTCTGATGCCTCCCCTCCCTTCTCTCCTCCTCTTTATGGTCTCTGCTCAAACTGAAAGCTGCTTGCAGTGAGATTAGTGAAGGGGAGGGGGAGGCAGGCAGCTAGCTGGGGGAAGGTAGACAGGGGAAGGGGGGGGACAAGATGTCCGGTAGCAGACCACGCTAGCCAGGTCAGGGTGAAAGGCCTGTAGGCCCCAAGCCATCAGCCATGCCAGATATCTCCTCTCCCCATCAAATGTGGACAGTAATTCCGAACAGTCCTCTGGTCTCTAATGGGTCGGTTGGTTCCACCATTTCAAGCCACGACAGTGATTCTGACTCCGGTCTGTCTAATTCACCTCTGTGCCAAACACGGAGGTGAATAGGTGCATCTCTATATCAGTTGAGCTTGTTAGCCAACAAAGGCTTTTAGCGGAAGAAACAATACCATTTTAGGAGAACTTGCTATGTTGATGTCTTTTATTCTTTATTGTGGCAGTGCTTGTGTCATTAATATAAACGCAAGTTCCTGAGAACACAGCCTGTAAAAGTCCTCTAAGACACCAGTCTTCTTCAAACCCAATGATATTTTCATGAGCCAGTAAAGATTATGGGTCCATTCTTGTAGTACCCATCTGTGCTTTCATTTGCAACTGTCTGCTCAATGGTAAAAGGGGAGGGAGGGAGGAGAATGACTTTCCTTTAGTTAAATAGTTGGAAAAGGTCGATGGAGGTAAAGATGTTGTTAAGTTTTCTTGCTTTTTTTTATGGAGAGGAAGAGTGTGACAGAGATGCCACAATGTGTACAGACATTAGGTGTTGGGCTTGATACAGTGTCAGCACATCAGTAGCAGGGCTGCCTAGCTTCTGCTTGTCAAAATGAAGTTTTTCCCCAAATACGTATTGGCAGTAATTACAGGGTTAAACAAAAATTAAGCAATCTGTAAACAGATGAACTTAGTCTCTCTGTCCAAATATTTTTTTGTTTGTTGCAAAACAATTACAAAATTACAGTAGATAAAAATTGTTCCCTGCCTGTATTTATGCAATCAACATAACGAAGAAACAAAACAATTTAATGTGGGAAAATCATCATTCATCTGCATTATAATTGCTTCTTTTTCACATCTACACCGTGGTTAATTAAAATTGTGATTAAATGCGGCTGCGTTGCCTAAGATGTCTTCCCCCCCCTAAACAGGTGGTACAGAATTTAAAAGTAAAGAGAAAAACGTAATTAGCATTGGAAATTGAGAAATTGCCTGCAAGAATCGGTGTTAATTTCAGTCACTGATGAGGTAATTTATAAAAGGAGCAGCACTGCGGAGACTGTGTAAACTGAGATTGCCATCCTCCTCCTGTCTGCTCTTCCCTGTTCCCAGCATGCAGCTGAAGCTGTTTGCAAAACACTGAACCTATTTGGAATTCAGTCTTCGTTAGCATCATTTTAGCAATTCCTCTCGGCTGCTACTGATAAAATAAACACCAGAGATAGGAACATGTGGCATTTGAAAGGTCTTTTAGGTGTTTCCCCCCCTGATAAATCCATCAGAAAAGCAGGGCCCATGGAATAAGGTCATGTGTGTGCCATTAGGATATTGGAAGACTTGTCCAGTTGTAAAAACAATGGGTTCTCTCCATTGTCTGGTTCCATCCCACAGTTTCTTAGCAGCACCACACATTGGGATGGAGCTCTTTGGTCAGGTTCCAGAACCACTTGTTTTGGTTCCAGAACTCTACGGTCAGGTTCCAGAACCACTCAATTTGGTTCCAGAACTCTATGGTCAGGTTCTTGGCCTCAGTTACGACCTCAGTCCGATTTCCAGAGAAATCCATGGAAGGAGCAGACTACAGGCTAGCTACTGATGGCCTGTACTTCTGCATATGTTGTCTGTTAAAAACTACGTGTTCGTCACTTGACTGACCTTGTGACGTCAGCACTGGCATGAGAGGGATATCAAATGTTACATGATGTTCCTCACAATATCACTTTTTTTGATTGTGGTGTTTTATCAAAGAGGTTTTGTGATATTACACAAGTTTGTCAGTCTGGGATAGTGGCAACATTTACTCAGGTGTGTGCCTTTTGATACCCATGCACATCAATCTCTAGGCCTCACCGCACACTCACTCACTAACTCACTCACTCACTCACTCACTCACTCACTCACTCACTCACTCACTCGCTCGCTCACACACACGCGCACACACACACACACACACACACACACACACACACACACACACACACACACACACACACACACACACACACACACACACACACACACACACACACACACACACACACACACGCACCTCCCTCCCCTTTTTTCTCCATCCTCCGGTGCACTCAGCGAGCGAGCCACAACTTTTACAGATATGTGACAAATGATTGTGCTTTTCCTCATGTTTAACATCCTTGCTGGGATTGTTTGTTGTATTTTCGTTGTTGTTTGGCTGCATCCTGAGACCCAAGGTGGCTGCTACTGTACAGCATGTCAAATGTGGTTAACATGCAGACATTTATCTTTAAAGCCCCTTGCGCACAATGGCTGGGGGTGTGCATGGCTGATTGTGAGGAGAGAGCAGCGAGCTTTCCCTGAGTAGAAAGGCAGAAAGTGCCCCCCTTTCATAAACGCTGCACCACCTCCCTCCTCTCCCTCCTTCCGTCCTCCTCGCCTCTCTTCTTCGCAGAATATCCCTTTATTATTATTTTTGTATTTGATTATTTTCAGAGTCACTCTGCTGAACAGGTCAGGCAGTATCTGACAAGGTATTTCATAGTTTTGTGAACCCTCACCAGACAGATTGTTCAGTGAGAGTGTAGTTTAACTGAGCCGCTTGTTGCCGCTGGAGTGTGGCAAATAAGATCCAGGACAGATTTTGGTTTTTCTCAGAATCTTTTTTTTTGGGGGGGGGGGACTTCAAGAATGTAAGATAGCAAAAACAGATTTGTTGTGGGTGGAGATGAGGGTGGGAGGGAGTGGGCCTAGCCTTTCATATAATGCCTAGCTACCTTGCCTTGGTACAGTACATTCCACATATGTCTACATACCGGGTCATGTAGGTACAACATTGTAAAACCTTGGCTGTTTCTCACCTTTTCTCTCGATGTGATACAGAGAAGGTAGAAACCCACAAACATATGTGTATTTCTGGAGATAGCGTTTCTGGAGATACCGTATGAGCTATCACCACTCCTCGTGGAAGGTGCCTGGGACACAGCGGGTTTGAAAATGGACGCAAAGGAACACAGTATCGACAACCAGATGGATGTTAAATGTTTAGAGGGTATAGGGGCACATATTGAGGGAATTGTATTGTGTGATTGAGCAACAAACTAAAAAATCCCTATCAGTTTATTGGATGTATTATTTGCTGTGTCATAGATTAGCATTGAACTTGTGAGCAGATAAAGATGAGACATTAGTATTGAATTCAGTTTTTCCTAGGCGGGCAGCAAGGCAGGGTAAGCGAGGAGGGGGTGTTGACTAGGATGTTAAAAGGCGGGTATGCCTCCCTTACCCATATGTGAAGAGAAGAGGGAGAGAGCTTCTTTCTGATATTCTCCTAAACCCTAAGGGAGTAACTCGTCTTCGGTGCGTAATATACAGTGAGAAAACAATCCCTAATGTCAGGGAAAACCTCGAGTTTGTTTATGTGCGCTTAATGTGAGTCTGTCCGCCTGGGAACCGCCGCAAATGGGGGAAGTATGCGTGGATTTCACAGGTAACGGGATTACGTGGGCACATAATTGATCCATTTGGGGGGAAAATGACAGCGCTCTAAAGAGGGCTAGGCTTTGGAAATGGAGTTTATGAAACAGGCATTCGTAAATTCAAAGGAATCAATACGTCAATTTTATTACGTCTCCAGGCCAGATGGGCTTTAAAGGCACAGTGTCTCCGCTATTTGTATCTTTGTCTCTGTGTCTCTCAGTGTGTCACAAAGGTCCTCAGTGGCCATTTTGTTGTTGATATTTTACTATAGGGTGGGGGGGGGGGGGGGGGGGGGGGAGCCAGATCACCATGGGATCCAATATCCCTGGCCGAGCACATTCATCCAGTGAAATATGTTTGTCAATGCGGTAGTTGACTTGTGAATATTATTCTTAAGAAGAAGCCATTTAGTGAGACCGGCAAGAACAATAAAGTATTTTCAAAGCTTGCTCGCCCATAGTCATCCATTTATAAGGTGAGGAAAGTCGATTGACAGCATTCTGCATTTTCATCACAAAAATATTCACATTTAATATAAATACAAATGAACACACAGCATCCCAGCGAGGAGAGATTTAATTACCCGCTAAAATGCTAATGAATAATGCAGTAAAGACTGATGCAAACGGAGAGAAATATAAGGCCATAGATGTTTTCTTAACCGGAAAAGAGAGGAGAAAAACGGGTTCCAAATCTCATCATGCCTAAGATGCTGGCTTGCCTGCTCTCATTCCATGCAGGTGGGAGAAAACCAGAGGAAAAAGATAAATAAATGAGAGAGAAAAAAAAATGGGCATAATTATAAGTCCTAGTTTTCTTGGCATTTGTAATATGCTCCCTCCTCTCTCTCTTCTCTCTCTCCTCTCTCAACCCCTGCCTACCCTCTCTCTCTCTCCTCTCTCTCCCCTCTCTCTCTCCTCTCTCTCTCCCCTCTCTCTCTCCTCTCTCTCCTCTCTCCTCCCTCCTCTCTATCCACCATTATAGTAGTTCATTTTCGCAGTAAAGTAAATAATAAGAAGTTGGTGATGCTTGCCTTTTTAATTCCATTTTCCTCTTTTTTTGTTCTGTTCACTGACTGACATCTGCTATCAATGCTAAGCAGGTGTTTCTGTGTAAACAGACGTGCCCTGTTTGTGTTGCGCCATCCTCGCTACTGTGCACCCAAATGAGCAACGTGATTAAGAATCCTGTAAATTTTTGAAAGGAAACGGATGGCTGCCCGGCTAGAACATAATTACACCGCGCCGACATCCGCAGCTCACCGCCGAACGAAGCCAGAGCCAAAGAACAGCACCAAAATTAATAATATATAATAGCATCTTTCTTGTAATTCATAAATGAAATAAAGTGAAGGGGAGTATCTGCTGATAAGGTTTTTTTGGGGGTGGGAGGAGGAGGAAGAAGGAGGATGGGGGTAATTTTCTGAGATTGAGTGAAGATTATAGCCTCGGTGATGCGTAACTCAGCCCAAGCGTGTTTAGAAGAGCTTGAAAGACCTTTTTTTAAATAAAAAAAACAACTTTTGCACAGTTCTTTCAGCTCATTTATTTACCAAATGAGGCCTCCAAGAAATGTTCTCTTCGGTTTCATCATTACGGATCTTTATTAGTGCTATTTGAACATCCATGCTACTAAAATGGATGATTTGGCTCTGAAGTTTCAGCTTTCATCCAGTCAACCTTCTGTCTGTCGAGCTATCATGTGATGTAGCCGTGGTAATGCACACGGGTTAAATGGGCTGCTTTTGTCGTTGTTTACTCTCTTCATCCAATCAGAGACAAGCCGCATTCATGTCACCATAGAAGCGGAAGCAAAGTGAAACAAGAAAAGCTGTTCATAAAGAAAGAAAGTGAGGAAGAGGAACGTCCCCCAACAACTCATGGGATGTTATCTGTCATTTCTTACACTTTGGCTTTTTTGTATTTCCCACCTCATTGTTGGTCGTGCTCTGTGTTCGCACGTCTTCCGGAGATAAACATCACTTTCCCCACAATGCCAACCTCTCTGGAAGACTGAAAACAGATCACAATCGCAGGTTAATCTATAGAAAAGTACACGAAACTGACAAAACGGTAGAAAATGATATACTCGTGGGGGGGGGGGGGGGGGGGGGGGGGGGGGGGGGTTGTTCGAGAATAGCAGTTGTTCGAAAGTGGGTGGGGATGGTTTAACGTCTTGAAATTCAACTTAGTTCCAAATGTGGCGTTGATAAAACGGCACGACTGAGAGGCCGATGTTCTGGGGACAAATGCGGTGCGCTCGATTTCTTCATGCTGATCTTCTTTTTTTTGGACTGAGTGAATAAAGGGTGTCTTAAAAAGAAGAAAAAATAAGAATTCTGTCACAGGAGATGTTGCATCTGAAATGTGTTGGAGCGGTTTCTCTGGGCGGGATCAAATGGTCAGTTCTCTGGGAGGAGAGGGAAATGAAGGTACCTTGACACACTGACAGATTGAAAACCTTGCAGGGGCAAATGTTGACAGTTATCCAGATTTTTTTCTTCTTCTCTCCCCATCTCGTTGGAAGCAAAGCTGCACTCCCTTTTACATCCCATGTTCTCCTGATAATACAAGGTAACTACCACGGGCATCATAGATTTAACATTGCCAATGCAAAAGATACCCCAGCAGCATATTCAAAAGGATCCCATTGAAGTGCCCCATTGTAGTACCTTGAATTTGGAATCTATTATCAGTTGGATGCCATGTTTATTCACAGTGTGAGTCCGAACTTCCGCCTCTGGCTAAATGCTAACTAACCTTCTGTCTTGGTAAGCGTAATCTCCTTGGTCAGTGGTCAGTGGTCAGTGGAAGTGTTGTGGTTGTGGAAGTTGTGTCTCCCTGTAAACACACTTGTAAGGGAGCCTTCACTTGCTCCCTTCTATTCTTTCCCCTTTTAATCAGAGGCCTGAGATTACATCCTCCATCCTCCCTTTCGGAAACATGATAATTACACTCCTCTGTGAACACAGAACCCTCTCCTGTCTGACGTTGTTGGCACTCTGTGAGAATGGGAGGGACAGGCCCAGATGCTGACAATTATATTCGAGAAATACACGTACACTGTACACACACACACGGGCTACTTTAGGACCTTTCCCCTTGTCTAGTATGTAACATCTCAAATAGTAGTTGTATTAGATTGGTTTGGTTTTCAACTAATGAGGGTATTTGTGTATTTGTATAGGCATCAACATCACTACCTATATTGCAATATGACAAATCCAGTTGGATTCACTGAGCTGTGATCCTTTGATGCTGTCCTTGTATAAAGGAGGACCTGTACTGATAGAATAGAGAGAAAAAAAAGATCATATACGAGCACTCTCTTTTGTCCTGGGTGAATTGAGATTGCTCCTTGTTTACCTCGGCCAGCTGCTGTGAGATGATTTGCGCAGGTCGGGGTCACCACAAGCTACTCTGAGGACAATTTGCTGAATCAAGAGGGTGATTGTGTCTGGTGCCAGTCAGTCGCAATTAAGGACAGGATCAGGGGGTAGGCGGCAGGCCTCCAGCCCCCCAAGCCCCTGTGCCTGTCATATCTTATGGCCCCGGCCCCATACAGACCAGCTCACCTGAACATAATCGCCCCAACAGCCAGCGCGATGCAAATGAGCCCCCCGAGGTTAGCGTGGGAAAAGAAGCAGTGTCGCAGAGAGCTAGGTGACCCACTAGGCAGGGGGGGGGGGTCTGCCTCAGGAGAGGCCTTTGTTTCTGGACTGCCCACGTTAAAAATAGTCCCCCTTCTTTAGCCTGGCTGGCTAATGCAATGCAGGCGGGGAGGGGGAAAAAAAGTTGGTGATATATGGTTTGTTTTAACAAAAGGAGGGGTGTGTGTGCTGATTTGTGTGTGTGTGCTGGTTGGGTGGGCGTGTGGATGGATGGAGGGGAGAATATTGCCTCGGTTCGTGGCTGTTTCTTTTACGATGCTGTTTCGTGTAAGGATCATCAGAAATAAGGCCCTGGTCTCCTTGTTCAGCCTCAGTAGATTCAATAGTGACTGCCAAGCCAGACTGAGGACGTTTGGATGAAACGAGAGACTGTGAAATGTGAACACTAGGCTGTAAACAGGGACTCCTGTTTGACACTAAATATAGGTTAAATGCAAATTAAACAGGAGTACCAGACAGCAGTAATTAACATGTTACTTACAGTATATATACGTGCTGTGGCCCAGAAGGAGTTATGAAGAGATGGTATTTCCTGCATTTACCCATGAAATCAATCTATAGGACAACAAATGACTATATTGCATCAAATAGTGTCTATGACAAAACAATTACTCACACTTACTATGAAGGAATAATATCAAAATAATAACTCACACTTGCTCTTCCAAGTGCCATGCTCATTTGACGAAGCTAAGAGGTCATGGTAAGGAATTAGCCAAATGCACAATGTCTGTTTAGACCTGTATGGCATCATCACCTATCATGACCTTACCACATAACCTGCAATGACTCTCTCTTGTCGTGTGCCTTTCTGTATCGCAGTTAGTCAGTACAATGTTGTGTGTCGCATCGTTTTGTTTCCTTTTTTCCAAAGGAAAGTGTTCATTCTTTTTTGGTCTCAATAACATGACCTATGACACTAAACGAGTCCATGTTTTCTCTCTTCTTTTCTTCTCGGTGCTGTCCAACTTGCTGTGGGGTGCGTTCGTCAAGAAGCAGGTAAAGCGCTGTCAAGTGGTTGATGTTGTAACTGTACTTTGTGAAACAAACACAAGTCAAACTGTCAACTTTTGTGAACTTCCTTTCATGCAATGAAAGTGTGCATGATTTTTTTATTTTTTTTATTTTTTTTGTAACACGATTTTATGGAAAATATGCTCCCCTAGATATTTGAATATGACACAGAAAACAAATGCCCTCTTTAAGAAAAATGCATTGCTATGTGGAAGAGTAATACACAGCTACGTACTGTGTTCTCCTTTGTGTCTGTACTGTGTGTGGTTACAAACACCTTGTCTGAAAAACTTTTCTTACAAGGCAGCGTATTGCAATATCCCTCTCTCTCTCTACAGTACACCCTCGCTGACGCACTAATGCTCATCTACCTTAGTGATTATTTATTGGCAGTTTCTTCTTCTGGCGTTATTCTCTTCCCCATTTCCTCTTCTCCTCTCCCTGCCCCTTTATCACCATTCTAAATAATTTCTACCAATAAGGAGCTTTTCCCAGCATGCACAGAGCTCTCAGCTTCCACTCATCAAACTTTAATCGAAGCCGCCTTTTAGTTTTTGAATAAAGCACACTTAAAAATTTTAGATGCAAATTATTTTGCATTATTCATGTTCCTGCACGTCCTTGTAGATTTAAACATTTCCGAGGCCACCTTGATTCAAGTAATTACCTAGGCTACGGCTCCCTCCGTCATGAATAAGGTATTTCCTACAAGCAAAGTATGCGCCTGATGAGCTTTTAAAGTGGCTTTACACCGAACTTGTGTATTGCTTCTTGTGCATGAGTGACTCAAACATGCATCGCAATCCGTCTCAGGTGGGGAAATACTGGCAGGGCAGCCATGAGTGACAGCAAGGAGCGAGGAGTCTCAGAGAGCTGAAGCCGGGGCCTCTTCTCTCTCTCTTTCTCTAGCTGCCCTCCACCACTCCCCCCCCCACCCCCCACCCCACCTCTCTCTCTCTCTCTCTCTCTCTATTCAACCCCATCTCTTTCTCTCCCTCAAGTCTCTGCCCCTCAACCCTCTGTATCTTTATCCATTTCACTCTGAAGGCTCCCAAAGTGTTTTAGATCTTACAGCCATAATACCTATCTTTAAGCCAGCGGCTTTGGATCTCTCTCTCTGCCATACAGCGGGGAAACTAGCAGCTTTCTCTGATTTACCTGAGAAGCCAGGAAAGATCTTCAGAAATAATACTGGGCTTTGTTGGGCAAGCCCTATGTATCTGAGTGTATTTGTATTGCCTTTCTGGCGAAAGATAGCAGGAAGCCTTTCACACTAACATCCTTAGAAAAGGACTAAGGAGTGACACGATTCACCATGAATGACTTTTAAAGTCATTTCAAAACTACGTTGTAAGGAAATATGAATGTATCTGACTTAGGTATTGACTGGTACCTGTCGGTATTGACAACCGAGATCAATTCTAATTTGCCTTCCAAATTCTTTTAAATGAAGATGTCCAGATTCTGTATAAAGTCATTTGTCCCGAAAAACCTGAAAGAAGTTCTATAGCCGTTGTGCCAAATATAAGATTGCACACGTTCTCCTGTACACATTATGCGGTAGTCCTGCTAAAAGCATTGAGACGTTTATAGATGCATAAAAAATGAAGGAAATTAAAGCAAGTACCATTAGTCCTAAAAATGACTCAAAATCTGTAAAAACAGTCAAACCGCAGAACAGTAAAAACATGGGTTTGTTTGGCAAGATGGTGAAACGATACAGGATCACGTTTCGCAGAAAGGAGTTCCTCTGGCTTCTGGAAGGAAAATAAAGTCGTTGACACTGTGACTCGATCATCTTTACTACCCAGCAGAATAATTAATATTTAAACATTCTAATAATGTAGCTTGCCTTTGCCTTGCATGCACTTTTAAGCAAAGCAACAATATTTTTCACCTCGGGTAACACAACGATTTCTCTTCCTGCTGTGTGCAATTTCCCTTTCTAATGTTTTGTGGCGCTTCCAACTACCATCATGCATCTGGGTTATTCATCCCCCAACACACTTTTGTGATTTTTGTATTATTTTTTTCCACTACAAAAATGTATTCATGAAGATAAATATATTGAAATTAATTTCCCTGTCCGTGAGAAAGAAACTGTTCAGACCCGCTTTTCTGACTGCAGAATATTCCACAGAGAACCAAGAAATGATTTATCAAATCTAACATGTTGTGAGAAGTAATGTTGAGAAACAATAAGCAGGGGAGTTTCGCTTGTTTGAATATCTCAAATAAAGCACTGAATAATGCTGACATTAGCCAATATATATATATATATATATATATATATATATATATATATATATATATTTACATTAAAAGTATGTTATTAATGTAGAAGGTCAAGTCTTAGGAGCTCGGTACCTGGCTCCCTCACATGTTCTCTTCTTTTCCAAACATCTAGGTTTCTCTCAAAACTCACCAGTCTCAACCAAACAGAAATCCTGCAGTAATTACCAAACATCTAGGTGTCTCTCAAAACTCACCAGTCTCAACCAAACAGAAATCCTGCAGTAATTACCAAACATCTAGGTGTCTCTCAAAACTCACCAGTCTCAACCAAACAGAAATCCTGCAGTAATTACCAAACATCTAGGTGTCTCTCAAAACTCACCAGTCTCAACCAAACAGAAATCCTGCAGTAATTACCAAACATCTAGGTGTCTCTCAAAACTCACCAGTCTCAACCAAACAGAAATCCTGCAGTAATTACCAAACATCTAGGTGTCTCTCAAAACTCACCAGTCTCAACCAAACAGAAATCCTGCAGTAATTACCAAACATCTAGGTGTCTCTCAAAACTCACCAGTCTCAACCAAACAGAAATCCTGCAGTAATTACCAAACATCTAGGTGTCTCTCAAAACTCACCAGTCTCAACCAAACAGAAATCCTGCAGTAATTACCAAACATCTAGGTGTCTCTCAAAACTCACCAGTCTCAACCAAACAGAAATCCTGCAGTAATTACCAAACATCTAGGTGTCTCTCAAAACTCACCAGTCTCAACCAAACAGAAATCCTGCAGTAATTACCAAACATCTAGGTGTCTCTCAAAACTCACCAGTCTCAACCAAACAGAAATCCTGCAGTAATTACCAAACATCTAGGTGTCTCTCAAAACTCACCAGTCTCAACCAAACAGAAATCCTGCAGTAATTACCAAACATCTAGGTGTCTCTCAAAACTCACCAGTCTCAACCAAACAGAAATCCTGCAGTAATTACCAAACATCTAGGTGTCTCTCAAAACTCACCAGTCTCAACCAAACAGAAATCCTGCAGTAATTACCAAACATCTAGGTGTCTCTCAAAACTCACCAGTCTCAACCAAACAGAAATCCTGCAGTAATTACCAAACATCTAGGTGTCTCTCAAAACTCACCAGTCTCAACCAAACAGAAATCCTGCAGTAATTACCAAACATCTAGGTGTCTCTCAAAACTCACCAGTCTCAACCAAACAGAAATCCTGCAGTAATTACTAAACATCTAGGTGTCTCTCAAAACTCACCAGTCTCAACCAAACAGAAATCCTGCAGTAATTACCAAACATCTAGGTGTCTCTCAAAACTCACCAGTCTCAACCAAACAGAAATCCTGCAGTAATTACCAAACATCTAGGTGTCTCTCAAAACTCACCAGTCTCAACCAAACAGAAATCCTGCAGTAATTACCAAACATCTAGGTGTCTCTCAAAACTCACCAGTCTCAACCAAACAGAAATCCTGCAGTAATTACCAAACATCTAGGTGTCTCTCAAAACTCACCAGTCTCAACCAAACAGAAATCCTGCAGTAATTACCAAACATCTAGGTGTCTCTCAAACTCTCTGGGGAAAACACAAAACAAATGTCATAAAAGAAAATTAGGCAGTTGAATGTATTCCTGCAGGAGCACTAGGCAAACACAATGAACAGCTAGTCTGTGTGTGTGTGTGTGTGTGTGTGTGTGCTGTCACACAGAATGCTTTACAGATGCCTTCAGGTTTTGTAATTGATCATGAAAATGAATTGCGGAATTGCTGAGGCTGAATTGAACGGCATAAATAAGAGTTATGTGTTTAGCCTGTTCCCCTTTTGGTTGATGTGTATCCATGTAGCCTAGCAAGCACTGAGGGGAGGGGGGGGGGGCAGACAGGGGGTTGAGGCTTAAGAAGCAATGGCTATTTTGCTGAGTACACCACACATTGTCTACGCTCACTGAAGCAGTAGACTATCTTTGAAAAAGAAAAGACTCCTGTTTATGAGTACATCAAACAGGGAAAACTTTAAGACCACGGGATTGCTTGCTAAGGTGTTTGTAAGAACCAAGCCCGAAGACAACAGTTATAGCCTATGTTAGGTGTAGCAGCACCTTTTTCCTGTCCACCTCTTTGATGGGGAAGGCTACATGTTGTAACCAATTGAAATCAAACAGTGGTTAGTTTTACCTTATATGTTACGAAGACGGAGGGCTTTATAAAAAGTCCAACAGAACCCAACTGTTACGAATCCACTTTATCCCTTTTACTCTCCCTAGAGTCAGAAGCCAGAAGTCCAGATTTTCCCTGTTACCCCCTCTACCGCTGCGCCCCAATCCCAAAGCCCCCCCTCCGAACCAATCGCAGCAGCCCTTTGAAAATTGATAGCTCATCTTAAACTGGGTGTGACAGAGCAAGGGCAGAAGGGGGCAGTTCATCAGTGCCCTCCAGGCGCAGAGTCATACATAGCTGCTAGGAACGCCAGTCAGAGATCAGGAGCACAGACACTTGGAGGTGAAACCTGAGAAGATTTATAACGAGAAGGTAGCAGTTTAAGGCCACAGCGTGAGCAGGAAATAAACCATGCTGTGTGAGGAGGAGGATGAGGGCTGGGAGACCACTGCCACTGAAAGACAGAGGTCTGCTCTGCCTCCAGAGAATCCACCCAACCACCCGCCAGCCCCCACCCACCCCCTTCAATCCTCTAGAATAATAACCCTCCTCACCCTGGCCAGCCAGGGAACACCTTTTTAAAAACTTAATTGATTCCTTTAAAAAGCTGCTTCTGCTGCCACATTATATTACTCGCCGGGAGAAGTGCCTTGCGTCAAATTACCTTGCCATTCTGCATTTTCCCCATCTGACTGCGACAGACATTAGTGTAGGACTGTCAAGAATTCTGTCTAGACTGGGGTAGGATTTACACTGTGGCTTGGACCGCATGACATTCAACAATTAGATAGAGTCATGTCTAATTTAAGAGAGCTTTACTTACAGACCCACAACAGTCAGGTCAGGTTGAACCCTAGCAGGTGTGAACCTATCTACGGTAAGGCCATAAGGGACTTCAGGTTTAAAGAAAACCTTTTGCTTCGACAATATTTGTAAGCTTTAAAAAAAATATCTCTCCCAAGATAGACTGTAAGTAATATTCCCTTATTGTCAAAGATGGATCAACGGTTTTAGGGAGTAAGATAATATGGGAGACAACGTTTGCCCAGCTCTGACTACTATAGAGGAGCGTGATCAAATCAAACCATCCAATGTGAGTGTTACTCCGGGAATGTAGACACAGCCTTTCCATGTCTGTTGTTTGCCATGTGTGGACGGTGGACGACGCCCATCTGGTCTTAATCAATCAGGGCTCATCCTATCACTGAGTCTCGCTGGGCTCCCAGCTGTAATAATACACAGCTTCATCTCAGGTCACTTCAGGCATGGGTCAGATCCTACGAGATGACCATGAAGAGAGAGGATGGGCGTGGAGGGGGGGGGGGGGGGGGGGGGGGGGGCAACCGTACTGTCCTAGTCCAGACTCCATCAGCCTATTGTAAGGCCAAGACAAAAAAGAAGTGTTTAGCAAGTGCAGAAATAGAAAGTGGGTCGGCTTGATCTAGAGTGTAGACTGCTAAACAGGCCCAAGTCAAAATGGAAGCGCTAGGTATTTTGTTGTTCTTTTTAGTGGTAAGGATTGCAGAGATCAGAGTTTTTCACTGTTGACGTTTAGTGGAAACGGTCAGCCCTGGGGGAAGAGGAAGATACTCTGCATAACAATACCTACATCTGTCCGCTGTTTTGTTCTCTGTAATATCTGGGGTCTCTTTGTGACCGGCGCTGTCGGGGCAACGGGACTAGACATTTGGGGGGGGTCTGTTGTTGTAGGAGTGAGAGAGCTTGTGACTTGAACGCCCCTGTGACACAGCCTTTGTTTTGCTTAGATATTTGATCCTCTTAGCTGTTCAGGGTGCCCCCCTGCTTCACCCCCCAATACCACTATACCGCCACACACCAAATGCACAGTCACGCTCTCCCTCTCTCTATGTTGATCTCTCTCTCTCTCTCTCTCTCTCTCTCTCTCTCTCTCTCTCTCTCTCTCTCAATCGCCCCCCTCTCGCTCTTACTCACACACACACACACACACACACACACACACACACACACACACACACACACACACACACACACACACACACACACACACACACACACCCACACGCACAGACACACACACACACACACACACACACACACACACACACACACACACACACACACACACACACACACACACACACACACACACTGAAACTCATTACACTCCTATTATAGTCCCAGTTTGTTGTAGCCTCTCTGACTGGTATGCCCTGATGTCAGATTTGACACACTTTGTGATAGAGACTTGTTAAGGTCCAACGAATTTCCTTTTTTTTTCATTTCTCAGAAATTGTATTGAAGTGAAACAAAGTTAGTGCAATAGGGCTCTGGAGAGTGCATTACAGGGCCTTTATTGTTTTGAAGCTGAGGTCATCTTTCTAGCCGAGCGTATGTGAGACAAAGGCCAAGCGTTTATTACTGGGCTTTGTGTGTGAAAGGAAACCCACTCCAACATTGTTTGATGGTCAAATGATCCTTTAAAAGATAGCGGGAGTAATATTCTACTCTAGCACTGCATTGGGAAAACCATTGGCTAGCTCACTTGGCTAGCTGTGTGGTTTTCCTAATAAGCATGTTAATTCTAGTCTGAAAAAAGTTGCTTGTTAGTAAAGGCTGGTTTATGTTTCATATTGACATTTTGAATCCGGAGTGCGGAGTGTTGCCCTGGCGCTGAATACTGAATTCCCGAGCTTGAACGTGTCATAAAAGAGACGTCAGACTCAGCTGTGTGACCCCCCCCCCCCCCCCCCCTTTCTTTCTGTATTCTAAAACGGGGCAGTGTTCTTCAAGCGTGTACACAATTTTATATGAATATGTTTGACTTGATACAAATAGGTTTCGATATCTGGGAGTGGGCAAGCTGAAGTGCTCTGAGTGACAGTTCACTTGTTGTCATCCCAATTTGGCTGACACGTTGACATGCATCAAGGGCTTGGGTGAAAGGAAACAAGAGTGAAGGACAGTTTTTTTTTTAAATACAAAAAGAGAAAATAAAATAGTTTTATGCGTTTCTCTCATAGTTCAATGATTTCCCCAATTTAAAACCATTAAGATGAATTTTATTGAATTGGTACAGCATATACAACCCATAGTTCTGTCATACACTAGAAAACAAACCAATGTATTTGTAAAAAAGAAATTCAAAAATCCCACATATCACTTTAAATATATAAAGATACGAGGATGACATCGTGTCACAGTAAACGTGTGTCAGCTAGGGTCCTCAAAATGTCGGCCATCGTTTTGTTAGGTGACCTTGATAATTGTGAAGGTAATTACTATAAGTGGCTATTATATTTCAAGGTGCAGGCATTCATTACCCGAATCAATTTCAGTCCGTATCTACTTGATAACATTCTAAACACCATGGCTTTACGGTATATGAGTGAGAGATGCTGCACACAGCCACGGTTCTTTGTCGCGTCTTCATAATGGTATGCTGTTATTGTGATTGAACCACCTCCCTCCTATCCTCACTCTGCAGTGATCAATATGAACAGCTTGTAAAAAAAAAGAACAAAGTACTGCAAAGATTAGCATCAACAAATGGAACAGAGACTCTTAAACAAAGTGCATTGAATCAAGCCTCCGTTTTCAAACTTGTCATTTTACTCTGTACTATTAGGGTTCTTATAAAGCTTCCTTGGTATGTCATATGCAGCATCTGTCTTACGCCCGACATGATCATCTGTTTTCAGGCTCGCGGAGCTCTATGGAATGGTACTATAGTTCTATGGGATTCCATGGACAAGAGAGGGCTATCTCTTCATTCCTTTATGGGGAATTGGTGGAACTTAGCTGTTAAATGTGATCCACCTGGATGGCGTAGGCCCAAGCCCAGAAACCCGTAACAGATATTCAAGCACGGCTGGATGCTTGTCTCCAATAGACAAGCACAGCTCTCCTGATAGACAAGCACAGTTTATGGCCCTCGTCAAGACGACCAAGTGTGTGTTGTTAAATCCTGCACCTGCGTTGTGTTACAATAACAGACAAGTTGTTGGAGGAGGACAGAAGAAGAAGAAGTGCAGACCAAGGCACTTCTACTGGCCTTGTCCAACAGCAATATTTGGGACTTATTAATAAAAACAGACAATTATTTGGCAGTTCTTTTGATGCATGTGTCTATTCACAAAGTGCCCCCTGCCTCTTGACAGTAGAGTAGAAGAGGTTTTGATTGTTTTAGCTGAAATGCTGCACTCCTCCAACCGTTTGCCAATGAGAAAATGACTGAGCCGGCCCAAGACCTGATTTGTGAGTGGCGCGACATAATTCAGTACCATGTAGACACATACTTCAAATGGCAGGACAAATATTGTCTTGCGAAATGTCAATATAATTAATGACGATAATGATGACGTTGCAATTGTTTCCATAAGAGGGTTGTCAGGTATACGAGACACAGGGCTTCACAGACAGTGTTTGGTACGGTAGGAAACCAGGGAAAGGAGGAGCACCTCAACCAAGGAAGAGAAGTCCAAACACTGTAGGAGCAGAACCTCCGCTCCTAACTGTCCCTATCATCCCCAGTTAGAGCAGCGAGGATTATAAAGGACTGCAATTATTTCACTGACCTTAATTGTCATTCGGAGGGGGAAATATGTAAGTAGTGGCGTGTTTACGAGTCTGGCAGTGACACACCTGGAGCTCATCCGATGAGATTTAATGTTTGCTTTCAAGAAGCAAGACTGGTGCTATTTTCTGTCACTGCCTGTCACTAAACAGAGAGAGAAAAAATGAGAGAGAGAGAGAGAGAGAGAGAGAGAGAGAGAGAGAGAGAGAGAAAAGAATGAGGGACACCACTGTGTCATTCTTCGAAGAAAGAGAAGAAATCTCAGATTGAGACTGGGTTTAAATCCGGGGCTGTGTGTGTTTGAAAGAAGAAATGGGTAGCAGCATTTACATGGTAGCACAATGGAGAGTACATTACTTACAACACTGGCCTCATTATATCTCCACGCCTACCTTCTGCCCTGCGCTGGTTTACTCACTCCTAGCTCTTATTGTTGGGCTATAATGGCGCTTGTGCATTTCTGAAATTCTCTCATTATTCAGCTTATTAAGGCTGTACCAACTCGGTAATCGCGCTGCATTTTGTGTCAAAGGGGAACTGTGTTGATTTACCCACATTTGAATGCAGGCTAGACGAATGCAGGCAGGCTCAGACTCAATCCGTTCAGCGCAGGCAGGCAGATGAAATTGTTCTGTAAATATGGTGACGTTTTAATATTTTGCCCGGCTGACACAATACTGGTGTTCCCAGGAGACGGAGCCAGGCAAAGTGCACCTGACTGATAACCCTGTTGATTTGGATACTGTATGGCATTGCAATAGGGAGCGCCCACGCTCCAGTTCTTTAGTAAAGTACACCTGTAGGGTTATACCAACAACAACAGGACGGATGTCGAAGAATGTTGAGCGTTTGCCATATCAAATAGGTTTATACACACTGTGCATCAGGAGGGAAGTGCCATACTCTTTCCTTCTTGTACGCTCACGAGGAGGGTAAGACAGGATGACAGCAAAGGGGGATGTCGAAAAGATACATTTGAAAGGCTGTCTGATTAAATGGTCACCAAAGTGTTAACCTGAACATCTTTTGATAGCTTGCCTCCATTGCGATCAGGGCATTTGTCCTTTATTTATGGTGACGACAAATAGGTATGGCACATCTCTTAGTGTCATGGACCGAGAGGGGCTATATTCCTGAGTGAATGGACATGTTTGTACATTCTACTGTCTCCGAACACAAGACGTGGTCTGCCTCCACTATGTAAAACCATAAGCCAACCCAGCTTTTAGGTTAGTGCCTTGAAAATAGAGTGAAAAAGACATGTAAACAAGCATTGGTCCTCCTAGTACATATTATACTAGGAGGAGCTTTTGAAAGCTTTTTGTCAGCGAAGCATCCTCTTCTTTCTGTTATATATATTTTTCACTAAGGACTATTCGACAGCCATCCAGGATGCCAAGAGTAACAGCTGACTCCTTGCCCCTAAAGGAAGCCGGGGCTACATTTTGTTACGTGACACGTTGTCATATAGGGAAGAAAATCAATTGGCAATTAAACGATGCACCTTTGTGAAGATGACAAAAGGCGTTGTGTTGCGCACGGGAAGAAGTGGGTTGTGAGGGGTTTGTAATGAAGGCCTAATGACTATTCATAAGCGATGTTTCAGTCCTCTGATCCACTTGACTGGAAAGTTCTGCCCTGGAGAATTAATGCTGTCAGTTTCTCTACACCTCGAGAAGCTGCCGCGGTCGACGGTGTAGAATGAGAGCGAGAAATGACCCCAGCTCCTGGCTCCAGGGCCGTCTCAGGTCACATGCAGGAGGCACACATCTGGCACACTATAGGTGCCGCCGGGGGACAAAATACTTTGAAACAGGAAGTATAAACACATCAAATTGACAGTGGTGGATACCTCCTTTTTTCCTCCATGGAGCGTGCCACACTTCAGCGTTGTTCCTCGTCTATGGGTGGATGTATCCTAGTTCTATTATTGAGCTGCGAGACACTCCAAGTGTCCACCTGTCTATCCGTCAAGGTCCATCCATGTATTTATGACCTCCTGCTGAACCTTGGTCAATGGTTGACACATTTTAAGGATCCCCGTCTGATAAATAGAGAGATGCCTTCAATCTGAAGAGAGCGCTCCAGGGAGTAATGCGGTGATGTGTCGCGGGCGGCCAGAGATGATCAAATCAAGGACTCACCGATGACCTTTCCTCCAGTGTGAGCGTCACTGGGTCACTTGGTAGAGAAATATCAGTTAGCAATTAGAACACCGAGAGGCGATAGGAGGTCTCAAACACGCATGGACAAACACTGCTTTAAAACTACTGCTAACTGACCCTTATTTGAGTTGTTGACTGTTTATTTCACCGGTTTATACCCTAGCCAATATGTACTAGATGCATTTTTTTACACCACGAAAAAAGAATAATAGCACATTTAATATGCTTTATATATACAGTGTTGCAAAAAAGTATTTAGTCAGCCACCAATTGTGCAAGTTCTCCCACTTAAAAAGATGAGAGAGGCCTGTAATTTTCATCATAGGAATACTTCAACTATGGCAGACAAAATGAGAAAAGAAAATACAGAAAATCACATTGTAGGATTTTCTATGAATTTATTTGCAAATAAAAAATAAGTATTTGGTCAATAACAAAAGTTTATCTCAATACTTTGTTATATACCCTTTGTTGGCAATGACAGAGGTCAAACATTTTCTGTAAGTCTTCTATGTGTGTATATATATATATATGTATATATATATGTATATATATATGTATATATATGTATATATATATGTATATATATATATATATATATATATATATATGTATATATATATGTATATATATATATATATATGTATATATATATATATGTATGTATATGTATATATATATGAAAACTACAGTACAGTGAAACGTTGAGCTTCAAGGAGTGCTTGGAACGCCAAAGAACCTACATATACACCACGCGTCCGTTTTCCATTCAAACAATGTGTTATCTTGGTATTATCTACTCAGGCAGCTCACCTTATCTGAGGTAAATGATGTTCTCATAAGGCCTGTTTCGTGGGTACTTGGCAGCCGTGTTTCCAGAGAAATAAGAGCAGGGCAGAGCCTGTCAGACACAGACCAGATCACTGATGTAGAGGGAGGGAGGGAGGGAGGGAGGGAGGGAGGGAGGGAGGGAGGGAGGGAGGGAGGGAGGGAGGGAGGGAGGGAGGGAGGGAGGGAGGGAGGGAGGGAGGGATATTAAACTGCAGGCATTGCACTCAGTGTAATAGTGTAATGCACTGGTGTGGTTTTTAAAAAAAATCCAGTGTGTGTACGGTCTACCTGAGCGGAGAGGATCGTGTAGTCCCCATCGCTATCACTTGCACCAACCTAGTCTATAGGCTTCACTTTTAAAAGGTAGCCGGAGGAACGGAACGCTTCCAAAATGACAATGACATGTGTTAATCTGCGTCGATCAACTGGTTAGCACACGAATCAAATGTTAAAATCATTGAGCAATGAAGTCGTGTTGGTTGTTGTTGTCTCGCTAGCATTTCGTTCTCCCACCGTGTCTAAGTGGACTTAGGGCAGAGCTAATGCAGGAGCTGGAACAGAAGTTCAAGGGACAATAGGTAACATTTTGAACCAAGGGGCGTTGAAAAAGCCATTCTCAATGTTACCCTGCTAACGCCGTTGACCCTTAAATAAAGGGAAGCTCAGAAGAATCAACTAGTGTGGGTCCACATTTGAATTTTCCCCAGAGTAGAGAACGATTGGTGATTTTTGAATGTAATCAGGGACTATAAATTGTCTCTAGATCCTGTGTAAGAATGATGCTAAGTTTCCTTTCTTTATTGTGATTGTTAGGCCTTTTATGGGCTTTCACCAATGACATTAGGGCCCATACAGTTGAAAAATACGTTATCTAAAAAAGGAAACATTTTTGGGGTCGGTGAGCTATTGGTCCTTGTTATTAGAGTGACTTAGTAGCACAGGACTTCACACTTCTGTCCTGCTCCGTCAAGATATTTTACTGCTAGCGTGACACTTACCGTTTTGTGTGTGTAAGTGTGTTAGAATTCTGACATTGGTTGGAGCGAGTGTTTGTGTGTGTCTGTGTTTGTGTGTTTGTGTGTGTGTGTGTGTGTGTGCGTGCGTGCGTGCGTGCGTTAGTTCTCAGCGTCAGTGTACCACAGCTCAAATAGTGCTTGGCCAAGCATGTCCTGGAGGCCAAACTGCCCTGATCAGCAGAACTCAGACCAGTTTCACTACTGCAAAATTTAGCAGGAAATTTACACAACTAGGTGCACTGAAATAACACTGTCCCTTTAACTGCCTAAAAGGTAGTTCTACCTAATCGAGGAGAGAGTGTAACTGAGCCATGTAAATCAATGCCTATCACTTGGTCTGTGTGTGTGTGTGTGTGTGTGTGTGTGTGTGTGTGTGTGTGTGTGTGTGTGTGTGTGTGTGTGTGTGTGTGTGTGTGTGTGTGTGTGTGTGTGTGTGTGTGTGTGTGTGTGTGTGTGTGTGTGTGTGTGTGTGTGTGTGTGTATAGCCGTTGTACTGGTCGAAGTAGTAGCAGCTGTACTCGTAAGTACTTTTAATTGAAGTAGTAGTAGCATCATTATCATGGCTATCATTATTACAAATCATGCCTTTCAGTGGATACTTCTCTTCCTGGCCAACCCCCTAGACATCAGCACATCATTATGTAGTGGCATCTATCAGATACATGCTTAATTAGACGCTGTACAGCACATTAAGCCCAGGGAGTAGCCAAGCTAAAATATTTATAAGGTTGAATATATTTATTATCTGTGTCATAATCCTTTATCAGATTGAAGAGTTTCAAATAGTCTCTTCTTGCTTCTTTTTACAACTTCTGTTCACCCAGTTTCCCTCCCTCTCCTCTGCCACCCTAACCTGCAAGAAGGAAGGAGGCCTAGAGTTGTGGTGCGTGATAATTCCTCATTTATCAACTGAACTTTATGCTATTCTTAGGGGTTATGGAGGCTATGGAGTGGCACAGCTTTAAGTGCCAGTGAGTGGCACTTCCGTAGCCTGAGTGCTATCACGGGCAACCTCTGTCTGATAAAGCCCCTTGTCTTTTTGCTAGGGGAGGTGTCACCGTCAAGAGCCTTTCTCCCTCTCTTTCTCTCCGAGGCCCTTCCGAGCCAACAGCAAATAGTCACTCCTTTCCTTGGGAGAATTCACAAGGGTCATGTTTATTTCCCCAAAAATGCCTGCCCTTGTCCTCAAAATGTTCTGTCTCTCTGAAAGGGGAAGGTTGGAGGGGAGGCGGGGTGAGAATGGGGGAGCGAGGAGCTCTCCTTTTGGGACTGTAATTAGACATCATGCTTGAATCTCTTTTCTTTCTCTCCCCACTGCAGCTGATAAAAGACAGAGGAAGGCTTAATGAATGCCGATTTGTATGGGATGTGATACACTTGGAGGAAATCTATTTTAGCCTCGGTGCTTATTACAAATGTTCAGCTTGTTTTCTTCTTCTGTTGCCTCTTTTCAACCAAACAAGTCCAGAGACCTAGTTATCGATGCATTTATTTATCAACCGCGCTCAATAATCCCTGTTCATGTCTTCTTGTAAGAGACCCATGTTGTTTACTAGCTTTAGGTAACACTTAGAGATGAAGAAAGATGAAAGGAATTAGCTCATAACCAAAAAGTGTACGACAACAACAACAACAACAACAACAACAAAATCCCTGGTCGGTAAATAGCTGATGACGTCAAATCCCTACAGCATTTATGTTGATAATGTACAGTTCACAGTGAACCAAGGATACACTTCATGCAGTTCACAAGGGGAGCAACAATGCACTGTGGAGATATTCTGGCTCCAGCAGAACAACATCCACCTACATTGTAATGTCCTCCGCTCCAGAGACCCACGGAATTGAGGTCATGTTCATATCTGTGACCCGAGCCTATCCACTCATGATGAGGAGGGTATGTGTGGGCGGGCCCAACGTATCCCAGGAATCTCACTTGGCAAACGTGGCTTATCCTCGGCCAAACCCTGGCCCCATCCCAAATGGCACCCTATTCCCAATTTCACTACACTACTTTTGCAGTCCGCCGCATAGGCCATTAGGGTGCCATTTTGGAAGCAGCCCCTGTGAGAGAAAAGAACAGCCCACTGAAGACTGTCTACAGATTGCGTAAACAAAAAGGAGTGATGGGGTCCGCACTTGAAAAAATATGTTGCATAAAGCTTACTTCCTAGCACCTGAAGGAGGCTGCGAAGCCGAAACATCTGTGTACGCTATCCCTGATGCAGTGAAAATAATTTTAAAAATTAAATAATATAAACGTATGCGACATCGTTTTGTTTTGAGTGCGGACCTATCACACCTTTTTTTTTCATCTGAACTTACAGGTTTTACACTCCAACCAAACTGCTGTGAGAGCGCGATGCTCCCCATCGAATGAGCTTTTAATACCGATTGCATGCCAGGAATGAACAGCAAGCCAAGCCTCCAGCCCAGCAGTACAGACCTCACCCCCACAATGTGTTAGCCTGGATCCTCAGACCACTGAGAAGTTAAATGACAGTCTTCTACAAGAGCATCCAACTGCTCACCTGCCCTTAGTTGTGGTTACATGGGAACCGTAACAGGCTCTCCTGGATAAGAGTTGAGCCAAGGTTCCTCTGATCTTCGGTCAAATACACGCTGTATAGGCCTATTATTTGAATGATTCAATGTTTAGTTTAAAACCGCTGTTGGAACACATCAGCTTTTTATGTTGTTTAGCCACATGTTGCCAGTTGCCTTGTTTCCTAAGCCGGGAGAAGGTGTGTATGTGTGTGTGTGTGTGTGTGTGTGTGTGTGTGTGTGTGTGTGTGTGTGTGTGTGTGTGTGTGTGTGTGTGTGTGTGTGTGTGCGTGTGCGTGTGCGTGTGCGTGGAGGGAGAGAGGGAGGTCACCCACCACGGGTGAGTGTGGAGACCTGACTATTAAATTAGCCAAGGCAACCTCCACCACGTCCGCCATGCAAGAACTCATCCCCGGGGACCTGTGAAGTTTTTTAACACTTTGTGAAGGTTCCATGCAGACCTGCCAGGCTGAGTAGGTGGTGACTGGGTTGGGGGTCGAGGTTCGTAGCGGCAGGGTGGTTCCGGGAACGGGGTCAGAGGTGTCCAGTTGCTGCTCCATGCCGAGTGCGTGATCTCGCGTTCCGGTACTGACGGACGCTGATGCAATGGAGCTGGCATCCAGACAACTCTGTGGGATGAGCCACGTTGCTCCAGGCCCTCCCAGGTGGCCTTGCAGCAGCGGCCCCACTCTCCTCGCGCTGCTCTGTCTTGGCGTAGGAAGCCAGGGCCTAGCTGCCAGGAAGTGGAAAATGATCCGAGCTTTTACAACATATACAACTTATCACTGGGGCCCTTTGGCCAGGTGGGGGGGTGGTGGGGGGGGGTGTCCTGCTTTATTGATTTTTATTACTTTCTGACGACATACCTCTCTTTGTTTGGCCACCAAGGGCAGTAAATATTGAGCGCCGGTTTGGGTGTTGAGTATGAGGTAGAAGGATAAACAGACTTACACATCCCTCCTCTAGTCCGGGTAACCATTGTTTTCTTTTTCCATTTGTTCTCTCCCTCCTTCTCCCCCTTTTCTCTTCCCTCTCTAGTTTCTGTATTGTTTCAAACCATAATGAAACCACAATTCAAGTGTTGCTGTTAGTAAGAGTTCAACTGTAATAATAAAGGTGTTCCTCTCTCCTTGGTGAGCTCACTCGTGAAGGCTTGTTGGACACCTCAGCTCATTGTGAACTTTGGCAACCATAGGCTTAATTTAGGATTGAGCTGTCCTGGGATTCTGATAGTGAGCTATGTCCTTCATTTAATACCCTTTTTTAACGTGCTCACTTTAGGTTCGCCGAATCCCCCCCACAGTTCCGTCCTGGAGGCCGACATCTGTTCAGAGCACAAACCAACTAGGTGTCCATCCATCCCCAGACCATGTACCACATCAAAACCGCCAGACAGCATCTTGTTTGACGTCTGAAACACATCAATTCTATTTTGTGTATATTTTTTTCCCTCACTCAGGATGATTGTATTTTTTTGAAGCATTTTCTTTCTCCAAGGGGCGACCTGAACTCCAGCAACTCCTAGGCAGCAGTGATTTGGGAGTGATCCTGAGCATGTCCTGACAGATTTGGGAGAGAGAAGGCGTATGAATTTCCCTGTGGCACATATTGAAACCTGACAAGAAGCCAGCAGGGTGTTGACTCACAATGCCATTTTTACACACACACACACACACACACACACACACACACACACACACACACACACACACACACACACACACACACACACTGAGTCAGAATGCAATTTTTAACCTTCATCTGGGTTCTGACTTCTGACGCTCTGCGACCGACAGACCGAGTTGAGAAGTAACCAAACCTTCTCTCATTTCAACACCTTAGATTTCGCCACGTTTGTGTTTTTTCGTCGTTTCTTTTTCTTCTTTTTTTTTCTTACATTTGATTTCCTAAACCATGTTTATTATAGTCATGGACACAGATGTTCATCGTTATCTTGTGTCAATATCTGTCTTCTTACCAAAAAAGATATGCTTCTACCGTCTGTTTGAAGAGGCAAATCTGGTGAGATTTCATTGGACACTCTCCTAGGTATTAGCCAATGGAAACCTCTGCTTCTTCCTCTGTGTAACCAGAAGTATTCTGAGACTCTTCCACCTGGATGTTTGAATTATTCAGCCATGCAGGAAGCTGGGCCTTGTTCCTCCTGAGTATTCCTGGGTTGTAAAGGCTAAAATTGCTTCATCATGCCAAAGTGAATGAATGCATACATTATTTAGTCTAACCTGTGAAAATGTGACTTCTCCATGGGAATTTGTGTTTGTTTGCAGCCTACTTACATTTCAGAGGGGTGGACGTGTTCTTTCCTCCCAGCACAATAGCTAAAACCTACATCAATTAATTCGTGGAAATATTTGGGAATAGTCAAATATTCTGATTATTGAAGAAAATTCTCTAAATATTCAGTGGTGGATTATATTTCTGACTCCATTTACTCTGCAAAGGCAAGCCATTAGTTATCGTTTACATGGAGGCTGTAGTGAGTCATTTATGATAACTCATCTACTTCTAGAAATATCTACAGTACTGTAGATACACTATTTAAAGACAGACAGAAATGTTGCACCCTACACTACAGTGTGAAACGGTGAGGCCTTGTGAAGGTGTCAGGTTCACTAGTTCCCGCTTGTGCTTAGACACTTGTTTGACAGAAGGAGCTGACTCATTCCCTTGTCTTAGTAAAAAAAAACTCCACAAGATGTTTCATTCCTCTGACCTTCCTTCCAACTGTACTCACCGAGACACACATACTGTAGGCTACAAACCATCCGGCCCCGTATCTGTACCTGGTTCTTATCTGCAACACACAGGCGTAGCGTTACGTAATCAACATGAGTACTCTCTCTGAGACGCTGCCGTTTCACAGATCTTTTGTTCGGTTAGCCTCTTTTACCAGATTGTCGCTAATATGCCATTGCTAATCTAATAGAATGGTCCCTTTCAAATAAATCACTAAATTTGCTAGTTGTTAAAGGTACTTTTGCACGCTGGCAATGTTGTGTTTTTTCTGCCTGCTACGAACATCTCCATGCCATGTGTAATGTAATTAAGTAGCTGTGTGGCTGTATTCCAGAAGCCAGTTAACAAACACAAATTAAAAACCCTTATGAACCTGGGGATTTTTTTTTCTCGCTCTGAAAACCGTAAATTCTTTTCAGGTCACATGAAAAAGCAAAGCCCTGAAAGTTCTCTCTGCAACAAGCAGCCTAGGCTACTTCCAGTCCCAACAAACATGGACGCATTCTCTTTTGGAATTTGGAATGTGGATTCTGTTTCCAGGATATGTTCTGCTACTTTGATATCGTAGCTACGGCGATGACGATCAGTTGATTAAGACGGTAGGAGGAGCGACACGGTGTAACACCTCAAGGAATACTGGAAGGGAACAGCTGTGTGGAGTCTGTCTGTATTTCCACTGGGTAGCGTAGTCTGGGGGGTTGTAAGGGGTGCGGCTGGGGGTTTGGTAGGGGATCTTAGGGGGCCAGGGGTGGGCCTCGCCTGAATCGATGCTGTTCAGGGTTGGCCATGGTGGCGTCCTCCTGATGAAGTCAACTGTTGTTACGGGGGACTCTGGAGAGCAAGAGTTTAGGTCGGAATGCAATTTCTTCGCCATCTGACAGAGCGCCGGAATAAAGTGGCGCACTCTTCCTTGGCAATCGCAGGGAATTGCTTCTCAGGGTGACAAATGATTAGCTGTTATCTGTTGACTGAATTTGATTCCTACAAGCAGCTGAGTCAGGTAACTGTGGAGGATCTGAGGAGAGGAGCGGAGAGGGAGGAAGGAAAGGTTTTTCCAGGAAATGAAATCGGCTTCCCCAGACACACCGGGACCAAATATAATCCTCTCTGTCAGAACAAGATTACCACTTTGTCTAATTACAGACAGCTTTCCGTCAGCGGTAGACTGTTTACCGAACGGTGCAGGTGTCTGTTTTGGTTGGGTATGCCCTTGTTGCATTCTTGTTTTTTTTGTTTTTTAACCCTATTGAGAATTGCTCTTGCGGGTAAATGAGAGCATCATTTTCTGTCAGAAATGTTTCCGTTTTTTTTCTTCCCCCACATGATTTTGTAGCTAAATAAGTAAGACACAGACAAACGTTGTGGTGATCCACAGACATTTACCAACGCAATAGGAAAAGAGCTTTAGTTTCGGCCGAGTCTAACGGGCTCGGGTATTGGCAAAGCAAATGTACAATAGAGTCCATAACGAGCTATAATGAAGAGGTTTATTCCTCTGTAGTGCAGGGTAAGGATTTTGACACATTAGGCCCTGGGCGGAATTCAAGCCTTTGTCTGTGTAATGTTTCTCTGGCACCTTGGATTCAAGTTTGAAGCCAATTTGTGGCAGTGACAGCGAGCGAACAGGCCAAGCAGGGGGAGAGATGTGGTCGCTACTCTCTGAGAGAGAGACTTGAACGGTTCAAGGTGTCAATGCATGATTAGTTCCCTCTCTGCAGTAGATCGGCTGGGTGGTTGTCACCCTGTGAACACAGTTGAAAGGGGAACTGGTTACCCGTTCGTTCTGTCACACCTCACACCGACCAAAACAGATAAGAACGAGAAAAGAAACAAACAGACACATATATAGCACCTTTGAAACACCACACAGCAGCTACACAAAATGGTTGAGCCAATCAAATTGATTTCTGTCTGTCACAAGAATCAACAGAAAGCTCTATCTTTGCCCTGTGTAAGCCCCGGGGATGTACTAGCTGTCCATTACAGAGGATTTAGTGTTTTCATGTTAGAAAAGTCACACACACATACATATATATTATATCAGTATCTGGGAGATTTTAAAGACTACCAGAACATTTAGGGACCTTGTCAGACTGGCCCTTCCTGTCCGACCCTGAGCACCCATGTGGGAGTGTGTGACGTGACGTGTGTGTCACAAGGACACCATAAAATGTCTCGTCACCTCTTTGTTTTCATTAACTGAAACAACAATCGAGAAAGAGGAGAGAGAGGGGGAGGGAGAGAGAGAGAGAAAAAGAGAGAGAAAAAGATAAATAAATGAAGGGCACCGCTGAAAGTGCCTTGGACTTCCTGTTACTGTAGATCAGCCAGAGGCAAACTAATACTTCACCTCTTTTTCTTTGGGTTAACATCTCTCAATGTATTTGAGTGCAGCTAGGAGGGGAGGATCCAGGGGAAAGAGAGAGAGGGGCACAAAGGTAGTAATCCAGCTCCCCTTCCACTCCTCCAGGCTCACTGCTGTTTTAACCCAGTGTTGATTGACCCCGTGTTTGTCTCAGGCTCAGAGTCTCTCCCTTCTCCCTCTGAGGGGTGTTCCCCACATCCCACTCCTCACTTGTGGGAGCCTGCGCTCCACTTTTTAAAACTTCTCTCTCTCCATGTGATTTATGACCCACCCATCAGATATACCCACGGGTGCTCTCCCCTCTCACCGTCTCCACACACAGCTCCCTCCTTACACAAAGACCTCGTGACTTAAATGGATTAGACCGCGGAGCAGTTATCCGCAAATGGATCCCGCAGCAGCCTGGCATTATTACCTCTGTCCTGTTAACTACCTAACGCACTAAGTGTAGAGCCTGCGTCCCCAATGGCATCCTACTCCCTCTTTAGGGCACTACTTTTGACCAGGGCCCCGGGCGAAAGTAGTGCACTGTATTGGGAATAGGGTGCCACTAAGGACGCAGTCTAAGGCGGCGTATGATTGCAAATGTGAAGTGGGTCCTGAGCTGCGACTCTGCTCTGATCTGCCACAGCTCTGTTTACCACAGCTGTAATTACCTGGTTTGAAGGAGTTAATAACCATAGGAAACTGGTTTTGCAGGGATAAAAGGAGCTGTAACTCGTGTTCAAAGCGATGAGAGGTTTAACGTGTATACAGAGGGGGGATACTCCCCCCCCCCCCTTTTCATTCTGTGGCTCCCGAAAGAAAAAAAGGAAAGTTTCCTTATCAGGTAATAGTTCAAAGGAGAAACTCAGTTGGAAGTGCACTGTCTTGGGAAGATGAAAGTTTTTTTTTTGTTAAAAGTTACGCACAGGACAGGTTTCCTGTGCCTTTCTTGCTAAACTCCCCTGTCTGTCCCTAGCAAGTTCCTAGCTCCATTCTCTTCCTCCTGCCTGCTTTGCGTAGCCGACCCTGTCTTTGAGGGGGAAAGTAAACCCTCCGTGCCGCCTGTCTGTGTAAGATTAAATACCGAGATGGCGACAGGAAAAAGGCAGGGAGGGAAAACAAAGGCCAGGGTGGGTGAGGGATGTTGGGGAGAATTATCAGGTTGGTGACGGAAACTGCCAGTTTGTCTGACTCAAATATGTACAAATAAGCTTCTCTGCTTCTCGAACCTTTTGGAGGGCGGAGTCATCTATCTGTCTGAGAAAAGGCACACTGGGGACGTATAAAGAAGTTAATAATATATCTAATCATTTCCCCATTTTTATCTAGTAAAGAAAACAGGAGAAAAAAATATATACAGTATGAAGAAAACATACCATGATTATAGAATATTTAGGGATTATATTGTAGATAATTAAGTGCATAGACGTCCCATTCTTATTTTCTGTAGTTATTTTTCCTTTAAATCTGTGAAAAAGTGTAGGTTAAAAGCAGTTTCCTAGCAGGTATAGAGTTAAATGAGGCCAGTAGGGAAGTCTTCTCCCACAGCACATTTCCTCTAGTTTACATTGTACAAATCATTCTGCCTGAGAGAGCTCTAACAGGGAAAGGAGAATTAATATGACTTCCGGTCTAGATGAACATTTGATAAAAGCTAAGTCACTGGGGGTCTTAAAGAGAGAGAAGGACGTTTCCAAGGAACTCTGAGGAAGTATCAAGAAACAATGAGCTTAATGCTTTGCCTGGCTTAGCTCTCGTCCTTTGGTCCAAATCGTGTGTCTTAGAGAAATGGTGATAGCTCACAGGCAGTGACAGAGGTGTGTGTGTGTGTGTGTGTGTCGGTGCGGTCTCAACATGAGACTATATAAGCACTATAATGTGTTTAACTTGTAAACTAGTCGGAGACAGATTACTGGCGGTTGGCAGGGAGGTGAGGAGGCGACATTTAAACTGTTCACCTTTTGCCTTCACATCTGTCCTACTAATGGGCCAGTCTCCCTCTCCCTCTTCTCTCTCTCTCTCTCTCTCTCCCTCTCTCTCTTCTTCTGTCTTACCGAACCTCAGGCACATTTTTAATGTCTTCCCTCGTTCCAATTCCCCAACTAAAAGAAACAGTCATTATTAGTTTATTAGCGAGCCTCAGCAAATGTGTTAGCCGATATTCAGTTGTTAATGAACACATTCAAACCCCCTCTACAGAACGTATTCACAGGCAGCTGTGAGTGCTTTAGCTGATAATAGTTTCCCAAAGACAAAAGATTAAGGAAATAGCATTATAGGGGGCAAAACAATAGAGGCCTATTTGAAACACTCTAATGGAATGCTCTTTCGTTTAGAAATGGTTTCCTTTTCGAATTTCTATGAGCTCGTCTTGCTCTTTTATAATGCTCTCTCGCCTCTGAGTATATAACAGCTATAGCTGCTGTTTGTCTCCCCAGGCCGGGCTTATTGCCACAGGGAATAGAGCCGGGGTTGACGTTGACTATAGAATGTAAGGTATCTCAACCTGATGAAGCTGAATCCCCCTCCTCCTACAGACCACTTTGCGTTGCTGCCTTGGCAGCCTGGCATGCCCTGCCATCTTCTTAACAAGGCAGGTGAATTGTTAATTAAGGCTGAGGTAAAAAGGGGGTGTTGGGAGGGAAGGGGAGGAGGGAGGGAGGGAGGGAGCAAGCAGGGTAAAAGTGAGAAGCACAAACAAGTCGAAGCATTTGTTCGCGGTGTAATCTACACATCAATTATCCCGCTGAGCTAATTAGCACCTTGCATTACCCCAGGTACCTGCAGCCTTCACACATGCTCACTCTTTCATGCTCCTGATCAAAAAAGGAAACGGATTGACAGAAACACAGGGAGGCTGAACCCAAGGGTAGCGCTAAGGCGCGGGGGGGGGGGGGGGGACTCAGATCAAAATATCCTTTATACTCTTTTACGTCAAAAGTAACTCACAGTGTGTATGCACGCGGCGTTAAGTTTCCCAGGCCCCTTTCCACATCATCCATGCCAAAGAAACTGCTCAATTATGTAAGAGGCACAAGCATGTACTATGTATCATATAGTACGTAGCCAAGGTTGCATGTAATTGACTTGGAAATGGGTCTGTGTGGTTTGTGTGGAAAAACAACTGTTTTTAAATGATGGCTCGTTTTCTTCATGGACTGACAGGCAAGAGGTAATGTTTATGTCAATATTCAACAAAAGTGCTTTATTATTTAAAAAAACGACTGCACAAACTAAATTGGCTCAGGTATTGCAGATTTGATGGACTATGTGCATTTTAAAGACAACATTTGTTTTGCATTTGTTCGACGTCGTATGTTAGAAAATGTCACGGCATGACTTTAAACTTTTGATTTGGGATATAACGTTGTTGTTTATTTTTTTTTAAGTACTACGTTGTTGTAACGGCAACATCAGTGAGCAATGACGTTCTTAAACTCTAATGATGAAGGAACAGAGTGAATGGATGTAGGTGGCTCTTTGTTATGTTGAAACCTCTCTGTTACGTAATAAACTAGAGGGGGGGGGGTGTTTTGTCGAAGCATCCTGATTCAAGATGAGGTCTTATAAAGGTGTGTTTAGCATGACAAAGACCCTTAAGGGGTCCCCATGTGTCACGTGGGTCCTCCTGTGGATTGGCCGCTCTGTTGGTCAGAAATCATCAGTTGGAATTGACTAGGAAGAAGGAGCTCTGTTTTTTGGTTGTTTTTTTGCTACTGTGGGGACGAGGAGACCCTCCTGTGATGTAATTAAAGGTTTAGGTTCCACTCTGGGTGGTGAAAAGGCAGGTGAAATATGGAATTAGTAGGCGGGAGGCAGACAATGAGAAAATCTGTATCTGATAGTGTTTACACACACCCACGTCATCCATAACTTATGGGCTGGGACATGTGATGATGTTGTTCATTTAGAGAGAGAGAGGGGGGGGGGGTTTAGAAGGGTGAGAGAGAGAGAGAGAGAGAATGAGAGAGAGAGAGGTTACTTACGACGAACGCAACTCATCTCGTATGCAGTACACATGGTTCTGAAATCTATGTGACTCGTCATACAATGTCTCTGTTCAAATAAGAGCATCGTAGTTTTTGCACCCAATGTGTTTCCTGGTATCCTCGTGGAAGCCACATCCTCCTGGCTGCTCTAACTAATTGGGAAGTGGTAACAGTATCAGGTCCAGTGTCTGTGTCCCTCTGAGTCTCCCGAGGCTGTTTCTCTCCCTGTAGGACACAGAGCGTTGCTGGGGCCCGTTGTCAGGGGGTTCACCCGTTGTCAGGGGGTTTGCCCGCCGCTCATTTGCTGATTGGAGAGAGGTGGAGAGAGGTTGGTGGGGAAGTAGGGATGAGGGGATGAAAAGAGGCCCATTTCCTGCAGCTCGTTTGATACCTGGTGGGGATGCTATTCAGGTGACAAAGATCCAGGCACAGAGGGGGGACCAGATGTGATTTACACACTCATTAGCATCTGAATGAAAAGGCTGAGACCCAGGCTGGATCAGATCAGATTGGGGGCCATGCAGACCAGACCGGGGGTGGGGTGGGGGTGGGGGGGTGGGGGGGCTGCTTACTCCCACTGCCTGGCTTGGTCCTCACCTGTGTGGGTGGATGGGTTCCCGTTCTCCCCTCTGATCTTTATCCCATCTGAGGGGCCTGATCCCTCACCCTTCTAAACCCCCCTACCTTCCCTCTCCCTTCCCCCTGGCCTCCAGCTGGTGACAGACTGGCAGACCGGCAGCGTTTTATGACAGTGAGCAGTCTTTCCTCTCTCTCATTCTCCTCTCTCACCTCTTTCTCTTCTATCTCTCATTCTCCTCTCTCCTCATTCTCCTCTCTCACCTCTTTCTCTTCTATCTCTCATTCTCCTCTCTCCTCTCTCTCTCTCTCTTTCATTCTCCTCTTTATACTCTCTCTCTCTCTCTCTCGCTCTCCTCTCTCTCTCCTCTGCTCTCTCTCCTCTCTCACCTCTTTCTCTTCTATCTCTCATTCTCCTCTCTCCTCTCTCTCTCTCTCTCTCTCTCTCTCTCTCTCTCTTTCATTCTCCTCTTTATACTCTCTCTGTCTCTCCAGCTCAAAGCACAGATGCGATTCAGAAAATGTGCCTTCACACCAATTTTGTTTTTTTTACCTCGTTCATTGTGTTTAATACACATCAGGAAAATTCGACTAACCCGGCCCCTGACAATGAATCCCAAACAATACCGGTTTGCTTGGAAGTCTTCCAAGATGCTACCTTGTGACAGTGAGCCTCTATTTCATACGCTGGACACAGTTCATTCGTAGGCGACAAAGAGCTGTAATATTTTATGTAGTAAAAGGTCATGAATGAAATTTGGTCATCATTTTGGCAAACAGTAAATTATTTTAGTTAAGAATAATAAACTTCGCTCCGTATTTCTCTTGTGGGTTTAGTCAGTTTGACAAGCTGTCTCCTGCAGTGTTTAAAACTGTGTGAATACAGATGTTTCTCTTGTTTTTGTTCATTAGAATCCAATAGAGAGATAGGCGGGGAAGAGAATGAGAGAGAGAGAGATTTTTCGTCTCGCTTTTGTTTATTGTTTATTTCACTTGCTTTGGCAATGTAAACATACAGTTGAAGTTGGAAGTTTACATACACTTCGGTTGGAGTTATTAAAACTCCAACCACTCCACACATTTCTTGTTAACAAACTATAGTTTTGGAAAGTCGGTGACAGTCATTTTTCCAACAATTGTTTACAGACAGATTATTTTACTTATAATTCACTGTTTCACAATTCCAGTGGGTCAGAAGTTTACATACACTAAGTTGACTGTGCCTTTAAACAACTTGGAAAATTCCAGAAAATAATGTCATGGCTTTAGAAGCTTCTGATAGGCTAATTGACATAATTTGAGTCAATTGGAGGTGTACCTCTGGATGTATTTCAAGGCCTACCTTCAAACTCAGTGCCTCTTTGCTTGACATTATGGGAAAATCAAAAGAAAACACGTCTGGTTCATCCTTGGGAGAAATTTGCAAACGCCTGAAGGTACCAGAAAGTAGTCACGTTCTGTCTCCTAGAGATGAACATACTTTGGTGTGAAAAGTGCAAATCAGTCCCAGAACAACAGCAAAGGACCCTGTGAAGATGCTGAAGGAAATAGGTACAAAGTATCTATATCCACAGTAAAATGAGTCCTATGTCGACATAACCTGAAAGGCCTCTTAGCAAGGAAGAAGCCACTGCTCCAAAACCGCCATAAAAATCCAGACTACGGTTTGGGGACAAAGATCATACTTTTTGGAGAAATGTCTTCTGATCTGATGAATCAAAAATAGAACTGTGTGGCCATAATGACCATCGTTATGTTTGGAGGAAAAAGGGGGAGGCTTGCAATCCGAAGAACACCATCCCAACTGTGAAGCACGGGTTGGCAGCATCATGTTGTTTGGGTGCTTTGCTGCAGGAGGGACAGGTGCACATCACAAAATAGATGACTTCGTGAGGAAGGACAATTATGTGGATATATTGAAGCAACATCTCAAGACATCAGTCAGGAAGTTAAAGCTTGGTCGCAAATGGGTCTTCCAAATGGACAATGATCCCAAGCATACTTCCAAAGTTGTGGCAAAATGGCTTAAGGAAAACAAAGTCAAGGTATTGGAGTGCCCATCACAAAGTCCTGGCCTCAATCCCATAGAAAATTTGTGGGCAGAACTGAAAAAGAGTGTGCGAGCTCTGTCAGGAGGAATGGACCAAAATTCACCCAACTAATTGTGGGAGCTTGTGTAAGGCTACCCGAAACGTTTGACCCAAGTTAAACAATTTAAAGGCAATGCTACCAAAAACGAATTGAGTGTATATAAACTCCGGACCTACTGGGAATGTGATGAAAGAAATGAAAGCTGAAATAAATCCTTCTCTCTACTATTATTCTGACATTTCACATTCTTAAAATAAAGTGGTGATCCTAACTGGCCTAAGAAAGGGAATTTTCACTAGGGTTAAATGTCAGGAATTGTGAAAAACTGAGTTTATTTGTATTTGGCTAAGGTATATATATATATATATATATATATATATATATATATATATAGAGAGAGAGAGAGAGAGAGAGAGAGAGAGAGAGAGAGAGAGAGAGAGAGAGAGAGAGAGAGAGAGAGAGAATAGAGTAACCGACAGATTGTGTTAGGCTTCAGGTGCAAACTCAGTGTTCCTGAGATAAATGTAGCTGGAGGCTACAGCCGCCTGGACAGGAAACCATAACAACCTTGACCAGATCAAACTGTTGTTTTTACCCATTTACTTCTCTCAGGGTCTGTACAATAGTTACGGCGAGTTAGGAAAGGTGAGACACATTTGTGGGAACACAAAACAACTCAACTTGTCAGACTTGTGAAAGGATTTGAGCTTTTTTAGCTTCTCAAAGGCCAGCAAAATAAAAATTAACTAACCTCAGGCCTATATGTTTTGTGACTTATTTTGAACCTATTTTATTCACATTGTAAGGAAATCACCATCAAATGACTTTGTAAGAGTGCATAATTACAACTCAGGTTCTGCTTAGCTGGTATTAACAAAAACCTACAGTAATCCATTCTGGCAGTGCAATATGTTATTGTAGCATACTAATTCATCTTACAGGAAGTGTAATACATTTACAATATCAGATTGAAGCAATACTGTATATAGATGTATTAAATCTTTTAATCAGTTCTGGCTAAATTAATTTTTCACTGATTGCTTACATTTGAATTTGCATATACTTAGTGCAAGTAATTTATTTTCATCGATTATTTTTTTATTAAAATGGGGCATATGGCCCTTGAGCTAAAAAAAAATAACATTGCTTCTTTTTCCACAGACCATCCTCACTTTAGTTGTATTAAATACTATGTCCTTTTAAGCAAAATCTCCAGCTAAAACGACTTCCTGTTAGGTCTGCCTTATATGACAAGGTTATGACTTATCAATATGACCTGTATCCAACAACAACAGGCTCTATTTTGTCAATTTGATAGATTTGAGAGTTTGTCGAGCCAGGTCTCTGACATCTACTGCAGTCACTCTGTCATGCTCTGTGGCCTTGGTGAGACTAGATGATACTCCTCGTGACGCACCTTTCCTTTCTTTGTCCCTGATAAATAGAAATGTGATTGAAGACACGTTCGGAAGAACATCTCTCTTTCTCTCACGCTCTCTCTGACACACATGCACGCACACATGCTACCCCCCCCCCCCCCCCACACACACACACGGGCGCTCACACTGCAGCACTCACTTGCAGTACAGTAGACTGTGATTGATGACAGTGATGCGTGGATGCATAAAGGGAGAACTAGTGGTGTTATGCTGTTGGCTGTAAACAAGGTGCAAGGCCTCACTGGCTCTCTGAGGGCCTGAGCTCACTCACAGCAACAACAGACAGACAGAGCAACAGTCAGGTCATATTAAACAGCTAGCTGATAACACTGTGCTGTGACTATCAATTTGTTGCCCCCCCTGTCCCCTCACATGAAACCAACATCAGTCCCTGGCCCTACTCTGGCCCCGTCAGCAAATTCCTTTACCTGGAACGGAACTGTAACTGTGTGTGAATGTGTATCTCTGTGTGTGTTTGTGTTTGTGTGTGTGTGTGTGTGTGTGTGTGTGTGTGTGTATTTCTCGATGCCAGTGTATGTGTGTTTCTAAAAGAGCATTCGGAGGGGAGGGCACACTGGGGCGGGGAGGCGGAGGTGGGAGGCGTGAACCTGTGGCAGCGAGCCATGGTGTCCCTTTGCAACTGGTGAGGAGGGCTGGAGAGGGAGAGGGAGAGAGAGGGAGAGACGGAAGGCCCGACAGAGACAGTGGCACAGAGGGAAAGAGAGAGAGTGAGAGAGAGAGGACAGGTCCAGATAAGATTCTCAGCTTATAGCAACACACTACTCCACTATCAAGAACATGGATACTCTCTTCTTGAGTGAGCAGGCCTCCAGAGCAGAGCACTGTACCCCAGCTAGCAGGCTGAGAATATCTAGGAAGCTAAAATATATCAAGAAATAATAAGATTCCAAAGGAAGTTTGTTACACTGTAAGATGAATTCTCCCTGTGCCTTACACATTGGATTTATATGCTATATTTTGATTGTGGATCAAACTAAAGCAAGGGTTTGTGTGTTTGAGGGGAGTCTTCCAGCTGAGCGCTTTTTGGGGTGACATGAATATTTGATAGGAAAAACTGATTCTTCTGGATAAAGCACCCTTCATTTACTTCTTTGATCCCCTGTTCCTATTCCAGGACATTTCATTTATTTATCTGCTTATAAATATCTGCATAAATTGAGCAGGCATAGGTGATTTGTCAACAGTCCAACATCGACATTGATGTGCAGGTGGTGCTCCCTTGGTATTCCCAGTAATGATTACTATACAATTTCCATTTGTACACATTTACGTACAAAGGCACACACATTTCGAAGAGTTTAAGTACCCGCTTGCTGCATTCATTGGGAAAATTGGTAAGAAGCCTAAAAAGGGCTTTTATACTATAGTCAAAGAAAATTTGAAATTGTCTCCCTTTATGTGAGCAAAGTACCAGTTTGCCCATGATGAACGACTCAAACTGCAAAGTGTTTCATCCTTCCTCCTCCGAAAGGTTTTGTGTGTATTTGGTTAGTTACAGTAATTATAGCCAATAAGTGACAGCCAAAATCAGACAGGAGAAAGTAGAGGCTGCAAAGGCACACACACACACACACACACAAACACACACACAAACACACGCACACACACACACAAACACACACACACACACACAAACACACGCACACACACGTGCACACACAAACACGTGCACACACACACACAAACACGCGCACACACACACACACACACACACACACACACACACACACACACACACACACACACACACACACACACACACACACACACACACACACACACACACACACACACACCCTCTCGTAGCAAGGACCCGCTGCAGAACATCTGCTGAGAGATTTGCATATTAATTAACCCATATTAACACTAATTATTCTGGGAAATTATCAAATAAATTACATTTTCTAATTTTAACCTTTTCCTTTGCTTGACGTATGTCAGCAGCCAGAGGAACCTTTAGCTGGAAATCGATCTCACCTGAGCCGGTTATCTTAGGATATTGTTATTTCTATTTATAAATATATATATTTTTCATTTCATTTCCATCCTGAGGGCAGCCTAGGGAGCTTTTGTGTGCCTTGCCTCTCCCCCCCCCCCCTTTTTTTGGCTCCTGCGTTGGGGAGGTGGGGGCCCAGAACATTTGTCGAGGAGGAGGAACATGTGTGCAGGGTTGTACAGATGGTGGATCTGTACAGGGCGAGTAAAGGTGGGCCCTCTGAGCGGTTGAGAAAACCTTGAAGCTTTCTTTTTTCCAGCCTGTTGCTCAGGCCTCTGCAAATAAATGGGAGTTTAATTCAATTAGAATCAGGCTACTGTGGGTGCCTCATGGCAGACATTATTGAACATAACCAACCCCTTCCTGACACACTCAGAATCACTCACTACTCACTCCCATGCACACAGACATAGAGAGAGAGAGAGAGAGACACACACACACACACACACGTACTCCCCACTCCCAGGTTGGTTTACACATTGCCGAATTTTCACCATTCATCGCCTCCACAAAGCTGCCCCTCTCCTTTCAGCTCTTTGTTTGCCCTCTGCCACTGTCCTTTTATTGCTCATGGCTTGCTTGGTCTGGCCCATGTGAAACACCAGGCCAGTAGACTTGGACAAGATCTTAAGCATTCTTGTGTATCTCACTGGAATACAGACAGACAGTCAGAAGCATTTTCGTTATTTCTAATGAATGTAAAACTGTTCTGCTCTGTTGCAGCCGGCCGTGACCGGGAGGTCCGTGGGGCGACGCACAATTGGCCTAGCATCGTCCAGGTTAGGGAGGGTTTGGCCGGTAGGGATATCCTTGTCTCATCGCGCACCAGCGACTCCTGTGGCGGGCTGGGCGCAGTGCACGCCAGGTGCATGGTGTTTCCTCCGACACATTGGTGCGGCTGGCTTCCGGGTTGGATACGCACTGTGTTAAGAAGCAGTGCGGCTTGGTTGGGTTGTGTTTCGGAGGACGCATGGCTTTCGACCTTCGTCTCTCCCGACCCCGTACAGGAGTTGTAGTGATGAGACAAGATAGTAACTACTAACAATTGGATACCATGAAATTGGGGAGAAAAGGGGGTAAAAAATTTTTTTAAGAAAGAGAGAAAAAAAACCTTCCAATGGGGTAGCCACAAGGCTATGACCTAATTTCTACCTTAATGCCTCTTTACCTCCCCTGTTCCCCCGTTCTCCACCTCTACCCCCCTTCCCCCCCCTGCCCTTCTAGCCATTCAGGTGATCAGCATGTTTCTCATTCATGAGACAGGGCAGTTATCCTCCAATAGGGTGAATGTCCTTGCTCATTACCGATGCCGATAACCACAGGAAACACAACATTACCTGGAGCTATACGCCTCAGCGGTCAGTTAGCCAGGCGCTCAGTGTGAGTCACCTACCACCTTTCCCCATTACAATCTAACGGGAAGCTGGCTGGAAACGGGAAGCTGTGATGGACATAGAGACACACCGGGTGGAATAGATCTTCTGGCAGAAGTGGTTATTTGGATATTTTTTTCTGGGTCGTTCGTTATGGATCGAGTGCAGATCCAGCGCCTCCCAGCTCGGGAGCCCGTTGAGGGGGATTTGTGGAAGAGTGTATGAAAAGGGGAAGAGTAGGCACACAATTCACCCACGGTATTTTTATTTGAGTGTGTGCTTTGGGTATGTTCAGATGGTCAGTGTATGCCTCAAGGGTTGTGCGGTTGATGTCTATGTGTGTATGACACGCAGATTTCATGGTGGGAGAGTTAGGGTTTGTTTAACAGCTCGACAGTAAAACACAATCACATTTTTGTTCTTAACATGCTGGTTTTTCTCACTTTGGTAGAATCTTTTAGTTTTAGATGACTTGATATGACCTTTTTTTTCATTTTTATAAGGGTACAGAGAAACAGTCACAGTCGAAATATCGATGGTCAATATCGATTATCTTAATTTGTTTTAAGAAAGTTGATGAGATTCCAATCAGACTCCTTTTTTGTTGTTGTTTTGCCACAGACGTTGAAAGGATGACTCGCTCTCTCGTCCTTCCACACAAAAAAAAACGGTCATTGTGGAAGGTTATCGACATCATAATCAATGCACTTTTGAAACTGCCCTCTTGCACTGGTATGCCTGACAGCCTAATACCAGAGTTCTGAAAGAGTTACGCCAGACACGTATAAGCCTGATATTAAGCAAGACTCAAAAAGTGAGCAATTACAAGTGTCATTTTAATTATCTGTAAAAGTCGTTCCCTTTATTTACCTCCAATCAGGAGAAAGAAGAGAGCTGGTGAAATCAGCTGGTAACAGGTAGCATCAGTCAAAATGCCAGCTGTAATTGCCTTTGTTGCGGGTGGCACTTAAACTAAAGCAGGAGAAAAATAGAAAGTGTCATCTGAAAGAAAACGTAGCCCTAGAAAGTAAACATGATGATTTCTTTGTCTATCTCGTCTAGAAACACAAAAGATTGATTAGTGGCGAGGTATTGAACAAAATAATGGCAGAGTGTAGGCTAACATTAGTAGGTTTCGAAATGACTTTGTTTCAGAGTACAATGCCCGACGTCAGGCTGGTGCTTACATTATACTGAGGCGTCTGTCAGAGATGTCACCTCAACAAAGCAGGCTTTCTGAAGTCAATGCTACTTGCTTCTTTGATTGACAAGTTGCACCCGGTCATTTCTGTCTCCTCCAGGCTCTTTGATGAGTAAATGCTCTGTCTGATAGCCAATGTTCTAGCTTGGATCACATCCAGTGATCTCCCCTCTCCTACTCCTTACCTCTCCCCTCAAACACGTCAACCTGCATGGCAGCACAGATCCCCAACCTGGCGTTAGAAGCTTTTCATGGTTTGGTTTGGACAACTGTAGATGTCTAGAGGTTTTCAGGAGGTGGGGTGATCTTCACGTCCCCTCTATGATCCGAGGTCCATTGTCTCCAGGCCCGTTGCTCAATATTGAAGACGTCACATTGTAGCGCCTCTCTTCATGCGTTAACCAATACGCTACACATGGACCTGTAGCACACTGAAAAATGCCCAATGAGAGGTTTGGGGTGCAAAGAAAGGCCTTTTAAAACCTGTCCATCCTTAGATAATGTCATTCACTCCTCCTGGGTATTCGTCGGTATTCAGGCTGTGTCCAGAGATCAGGTCTTCAGGGGGGCGGGGTAATAGCTTCCCAGGCCTCCTGCTTCTTTGTTACCCCCTGCCGCCCGCCTGCTAGGCCACCCTTAGAAACCTGCCTGGGAGAAAGGGGAGTAGGGAGTCCACAGCACGTTGTGTTGCTAAGAAGGGGGGGTTAGGGTGTGTGTGTGTGGGGGGGGGGTTAGGGGTTAGGGGTAAGTTGGGAAGGGACCAAAGGGGAAATACAATAATAATACTAACATATTATCAATTGTGGGCCAAGGTATATCGGGGACCACACAGCAGGAGTTTGAATGTCTCACTTTCTTTTTGGCTTTTCTTTGGCTTTCTCTTTTTTTCATGTCTGAGGGCATTACCCAGTCTGAACTTGCCTAAACCCTTGTGGTCACACCTCTTGAAAAGGTTTTGTTTCCCCCGTCAATTGGTATTCTAACCAGGTCAGCTGATTCTGCTGGCCCTGTCTACGCAGCCGTTTTCCTTGTAATTTGCGCCCGTTGTTCGGAAGGCAAGTGCAGACCCGCGGATTATACAAAGATCATGTATGAACGTACTGTGTACGCTCAGCGTAATCTTATTCCTCTCCGTGCTATATAACAAGTCAATATCTGATTTATTTTCCCTTCTCCGTTTTGGAATGTTAGAAGGTTTTAGAGTTGTATTTAGTAGTCATTTATAGCTACAGTACAGCAATTAAAACGGACCATACACATTTGAAATTGGTTCCCATGATGTCATACTCTGACCCCCCCCCCCCCCCCCCCATCTGCGGTTGTTTTGAGACTGTTTCTCCAGAGTAGTGTTTTAGGAACTAGCAGTGAGGTGTGTGATGCGGTGGTCCTGTTTCTCTCGCTGAGGTAACGTCCTGTGTTTATTCCTCTAATAAGTCTTTTGCCTTCCTTCGTAGGACAGACAATTTATGGGCCTTGTGCGTAGACTGGAGAGGCTAGAGAGACAGCCCTTTGCGAGGGCAGACTAATTCACAAACAGCCACCTTCAATTGAGTTCACGGCCCTTATTTACAGGCTGCCTATTTTAAGAGAGGCTGCCATGTGTCTGGGACCAAGTGTTGTGGAATCAAGCGGGCCGCTACTTGTGTGAGTTATTTTAATGCGGGGCTCGACTGCGCAAGTGTTTCTCTCCGCAAACCATGACTCATTGAAAACACTCCCTGAAAAAGACAAGAGGAGAGGGCACGGAGGGAAAGGGGCGGGACACATGTCCTGTTTCGATGAAGCTAGGGGTATTTTATACTGTATGTAGTATTGTTTCATGTATCATTGTCAAGATCGGACTTGACGGTTGATTTCTGTCAAGTTCTGAGGGAAAAACACAAGTACAGTAGGTGCGTCACTTACCACAGGAGCGGTGAATGTGATGAAATGACTAGGGGTTAAGCCATTTCCATCCAGGGTGGTATGGCTATTTGACATTTGTAAATATCAGAAGTGCAGAGTATCTCAGCCACGTTGGGTATGCTTCAGATCTGTGAGCCCCAACTGAAAGGTGTAGCTAGGTTGGCATCTCAGGCAGTCCACTGCGGGAGAAAATGTGTGGCTATTTTGGCGTGTCTACGTAGCAGCTGACTGACTCCACACACCATGATGGTTAAAGTTACAGATTCCAGTCTGTCGCGGTGGGTGTTGTTGTAATTGGGATGTACCCCCCGCAAGAAAGGGCCCACGTCTCAAACAGGAATGGGTCTAAACCTGTAATCAAATAAAATCTAAGTTTATAGGTCTCTTACACAGTTTAGCAGATGTTATAACAGGTGCAGCGAAACGATTGTGTTACTAGCTCCTAACAGTGCAGTGCAATCATGACTTCATCTGAGGACATAATCCTCTTTGACCTTTTTCCCATTTCAGGGTCAGCACAATGAACACCAAACATGAATTCCTCTGCAGTGACCCATCTTGTTTTGTTTTGTGTTCTCCCTCATTGCAGCGTTGAATTACGAGAATGTGATGGATACTGGTTCAGAGACAGAGGATGAGGACAAGCTGTTGGTATCGGAGGAGGACGGCCTACTGAACGGGGTGGGCAGCCCTGCCAGTCTGAACAACCACGACGTTGGATCCCCGAGGGTGGGCCACGCCCTGATGACAAAGGAGGATGAGGACGATGACATGAGGGACAGCGGAGTAGACCATGTCTGGCATGACAACGACATGCTGCACGCCTCAGTCGACGGCACTGGTGAGTGTCACACACACACACACACACAAAAGCGTGTGGATCACAGCCAAAATGTTTTTGCGATTTATTTTGTTTTCCATGAGATGAGAGGTTAGCCCCCCCCCCTTCACCATCACCACCTCCGCAGTTACAGGGGCAGCGATTGACCGCGCTTGCCAGTCATAAGAAGTGTATGAGATCAAACCACATTTTGACATGCAGTGGGTTGACAGGGGCAAGCAGAGTCAGGAGACATTACTGTAACTTGACGATACATAGGAAACGTATGTCGGTGCCACGTAAGATGGCAGAGGAATGTCGGAGATTCCTACACCCCACATGACTGAAACTCACTCGGCTCGTCCCAACGCTAAATCTCCGACCCATTTCCTATTCTCGTCTTTATCCTCACTTAAATAAACCAGAGTTATATCAGACGGTATTAACAGATAGCTTTTCAATCGTTTTCTTAGAATCGCCCTCTTTCGATTGTCTATAATATCGCAATATGATCAGACTTTCAGTATGTGATTGATATAGCTTCATCTGCTAATAATCTAGTTTAGATCATTTCGGGCAGGTGATGCGTACAACTTTGGTGGCGCCTTCCATTTAGTTTCATTTGGAGCATCGCTGAGAGCAGAGAGCCTAGTCATGGATGCTTGAAAGATAAATACTTTTAATTAGGGCTAGAGGATAATCATTAAAGGAAGCCAGACTGCTGCAAAAGTCATTAACAATCTTAAATGAATTTTTTTATTTTTTATGATAGCCATTTACATTTATAATAAGAGTCAATGATTCTCGCAGCGGTGTGACAGAAACGGAGTGTAGCGCGAACTCTCATGTAAGACCGTCCCGTTTAAATGAGCCGGTGTGTTGCCTATTCATTTCTACTAATGAACTGGGCTCTGTAGAGTGCTGGAAAGGGGGGAAATATTTCACCCCCTGAAATGTCATTGCGCTCCAAAAAGGATCCTCTATCGAAAAAAGGAGGAAGTTCACCTTGTGGTTGCTGATTATCGACATGCAAATCGGAAACATAGTTGTCGCAGACAATCGCTGTATTATTTTTGCTCTGTTGACGGATGTTTCTATTTCTGCCCCGTTAGTAACAGTTCATATGGGGTTTGATTCTTTCAAAACAGAAATGTTCAAATAAATCAAGATCAAAAATAAACAAGTAGTCAAAGCGTACAGTAATTGTTTATTTGATAAAAGCCCGTGGTGCCTTAATGTCTATAATTCAACTATGTTGCAATTCCCAGATAATCTGCCTCTCATGTGATAAAACCTCGTCGGCCATATTTCTGAGACCTTGTGTGGTTCATTAGTGCAGATGATGGGAGTCTTCTCTTTCCCAAGCTTGTGGGCATTATGTTTGACTGTCCTTTTTCCTCTCTCACAGTGCCTTACTGTCTACAATGGTACCTCACCACATAACTTTCCCCGGAGATAAGCTGTGCTTTTCTCCCCTGCCTTTTCCACGTCAGCTTTAGTACTCTGTCGGAAAAGCACGGCAAAAGTTTCTTAGCTGTGCCTTTCCGGTGCCCGGCACAATCAGAGTTTTGTGTTCTAGAATGGTCCTTGGCATTCTTTCATCCCACAATTGGGGCAGTGGACACAGTGGGCTGGAATACATGACATCACTTATCACTCTAAAAGAAATCACCTGCATTCTCCCCTGTCTGCCCTTGTCTCTTTCTTCTCCCGGCCCGGTTCTGTTCAAGGACGTTCAGAGAACTAACAGAAAGGAGGAGGAGAACCTTTGTTTTTACTGCGCCCTCTTCCACTGGTAACTGGCCATAAAAATAGGAATGTTTTCCAAACAAACAGCATCAATGGTGTTAAGTAAATAGGTGGACTTATGGCAGGGGAAAGGTATTCTGGACCCCTCCTCGGTCGCAGTCAGAAACTTAAACATCGTCCTTCAGTGAGGCGCGGGCCTTCGCTCACGCTCCCCCCTCTCCCTTGCATGATTTATCAGGCAGAGACAGACCAGACTGGCTCTCGACTCACATTACACTTTCAACTATAAAAACGGGCCTCTCTCTCCAATGGATGTGTAGCTGTCAGAAGCAATAGGAATGGCCCAAAAAGGATCTGTGCAAAGGGCCATAGAAGTGAGGTAGGTGTAAGTGGTCTTAGCCTACCTCCTGCTGGAAATTCCCTCACTCTCATTCCTTGACCTCACACAGATAATAGGGACTGTTCAAGGTAAAGAGGGAACGAAAAGCAAAATCCCCACATGTGCTCCTTTTGAGTCATATCAACAACAAAAAATATGCAGTGAAATTGGATTTAATAAAGGCTGCGATAAACCAAAAGGGCTACATCCATGCAAACTCTCTCACTTTCCAGGGAAAAAGAAACGCGAGGGCAAGAGGAAAAGGGAGCTCGATTAACATTCAGTAAATTATAAATGACAAAAAAAGTAACTATTCATATATGCTGGTCTCTTAAACGCCAGAATGATATTTGTGGCTGTGGTGGAGGATTTTTTTGATTGCTCACAATACTCCAGTGTATCTTCAACAATATTGCTAAAGGACCATTTCCTTAGAGTGCAGCCTGGTTTGATGTCATTACTGAGAAGACAACGGCACTCCAAACCCCCTCATATGCAAATGAAAATGGCTGGCAAGTTTCTCCGCCACACAGTCAAGCTTCATGTCAAGGGAAAGTTGAGTACTTTTCATTCAATAGAGTCGATTTTTTTTTCTCTGAAGCTATTGGCTGTTAAAAAATATATATATATTTTTGGTGCAGAAGGAAACCGTCTCACTTCAAGCGAAAGAAACAGAACAAACCCTCGCTTAATGAACCTAACCATTAAACAACAGATTTTTCGCTCTACACCAAAATATACAGTATGTTTATATATAAATATATACTTTTTATTTTTTCTGCATTTGATTCGTGATTGCTAATTCACTTTTTATTCTGAAGATTTTACACAGCTTGTCAGCTACTTTTCAAACTCATTTCCAAAATGTTTTTCTGTCAAGTCCAAGATACAAGAGACAGTAAAGAAGAGAAATCCTCTTTTCCCTTAATCCATTGATTTGTTTGTTTACCCCTCCATGGCAACACAGTATCCTTGAGACCATAGAAATCACATGGCTGAAACAAGGAGAAACAGAGAGAGACAGGAGCCATTTTATTACCAGCCACTATCTTCTCGGAAGTACCTTGATTTAATTTTCAAAGACAGGACGGAAGAAAGGAGTCACAGAGGACTCCTTAAGTTAATTGTCTGTGGACTTGAACACCAACAATGTCCTCTTGTTCGCCGCCACCTATACGGCAAGAGAATTTACCAACCAATGTCCAAAGTTGTTCCCTCCCTTGTTTATGAGCCTGTCTGTCAATCTGGGGTCCTTTATTTATGGCTGTCTTACCTGTGCCAGGACAAAAATGCAAGTCTGCCTTTGGTGTTCCTAAGACTATGCATTACGCTGATTGGTAATAGAGTCTAAGCCCACAGCCCACGTTTTTTCTGTGAATACCCCCCTGTATAGTTTGTCCTTTTTTCTGTGAAACCCCCCCTGTATAGTTTGTCCTTTTTTCTGTGAAAACCCCCCTGTATAGTTTGTCCTTTTTTCTGTGAAAACCCCCCTGTATAGTTTGTCCTTTTTTCTGTGAAAACCCCACTGTATAGTTTGTCCATTTTTCTGCCGCGTGCAGATTGTTAGTAGTGTCACAGTGAGGGAATAACAACTGCAAGGCCTTTTGTGCCAGGTTACTCCTGTCTGACTGTTCAGGTGGATGGGGCTGGCTTCTTGAATGAATCTTTCTTTCTGGCAACTCTCGCTACCCCCGGAATGACAGAGCAGCTTTCTTTCCCACGGCTTGTTGTTGTTTTTAAGGTATATAAGGCCCTGTCTGTTTCTGATGATAGCATTCATTTAGAATGCCACACAAAAGCCTCGGCACAGTGCAACACAGCAAGCCCTTTATATCTCCGTACCTTCCTCTGAAGGCTTCATTGTGAGGCTTGGGTTTGCTTGGTACACTACAGCACTGAACATTGAACTGGACTTCTCTTCTCCTCCTCTTCCCTTCTTCCTCCCCTCCTCCCTCCCTTACTTTTCTCCACAGATGAAATTAAAGATGATTATGACACTATGGGGCCTGACGCCACTCTTCAGACGGTTGGAAACGGTACAGGTGAGTTGATTTAATCCATTGTGAGGTGATTTCATGTACAGATGTAGGATCTTAATTTGATCAGCCTGTTGCAGAAGAACTTTTCTGCAATGAAGGAAATGTTACATTTGTAGGGCCGGTTTCCCAGACACAGATTAAGCATAGTCCTGGACCATAATGTATTGTAATCCATTAATTATAATCCACATAATAATTCACATTTCCTGTCGCTGCAGGATTATTTTCCTGCTGTAGCAAACTGTCTCAAATGAAGATCCTATATCTGTATTGTGTTGAAAGACGAGGCCGAGACCAACCACCCTTCCAATCCTTGTGTGGGTGGCTGTGTGTCTCTGTGTCCGTGTAGAGCATTAGTGTCCCTGCATGGTCCTTTCTACACGAAACTGTGGAACCAAATCCTACCTGCCATTTTTAATTAAGTAAACAAAGCTGATTTCCACCCACAAGTCTCTTGGGCATTAAGTTTTCCCTCCGTGATATCATCCCAACCGCTGCTGACAACTGGCCTCGGCACCGTTTGAGTAAATACTCACCACATAACGGGCATCCCTCCTTAGGAATCTTCTATTCTTCTTTTGATTTATTTATATATTTTTTGATTTTGTGTGTGTGAGCACGCGTGTGCGTGCACATGCATTCCTGCACACGCGTTCCTGTGCATGTGTGGCAACTTTTTTTGGGGTGTGGAAATTTAGACATCGCAAATGTTTCCATTCAGGACATTAAGGTCGTGGAAACAATGTCGTGGCACTGCATTGGAAGACCAAAACCCACCACTGGATTACATGTGATGTCATTTAAGAAATGAAAATTGTAAGCACTCTTTTATCCAGGTGATTTCCTCTATTACAGAGAAGAAAGTAGCCCCTCTTTTTTTAGAAGGGAAATTTCAAAGGAGACAATCCGAGGTTGAGCTTATAGCTTGTTGGCAATACAGCGACTTCCTAAATTGCATTTCATTAGGAATCTTCTATTCTTCTTTTCATTAGAAGATAGAAGATTCCTAGTCTATGTTTGATCTTTTGAATGTATTTCTAATCCTTAAGATACACATTTGTTTAACGGTGAGATGTGAATCCAACGTAAGAGAGTTCAAGCATCCTCCCAGTTTTGTCTCTAAATTTACATTAGATGATTCTCAAATTGTTCCCACAAAGTCCTAATGAGAATGCAGGAAATTGAGCTGCCTAGTTAACAGTTGTTTCATACGATTTCATAAAAGATCCTTTGGCACCAGTGACATTTTCATGCCACTTTTGACAACCGAATCCACTACCTTGACCTTTCACAAATTGGGCCCGTAAAATAATCACTGCCAAACAAATCACAATATAAAAATGTACCTTGGCTTGGAAATGTCCAATTAAATAAGTAACCATCTAAATCCAGTCAAATAAAGCAGTTTGTGTGACGTCCTGTAATATTTAGCACGACAATGTCTTATGTGACGAGTGTTATAATAGTGATATGATGGGGGGGGGGGGCAATAGAATGTAGACTCGCCTCAGATTGTTGCAATGCTGTATAGCACAGCTTTGAATGAACGTGAACCTTTGAGGGTCTATCATCTTCTGTCGAATTATGAAGGTTGCAGATTCTTGATTAGCTTTGTTTGCTACTGGAGCCACAGCTATCTCTACTCCGCAGCTTTGGGATTCCCCCAACGAGAAGAGGGACTGGAGAATATGAGAAAAGACGCCATGTGTGACTTCAGCAATTTCAGAAAGGCGGCTTTAAAAAGTGTTTTCTTGACTATGGTTAAAGCTTTTTTTTTGTGCAACATTGTGGTTTGTCCTCAGTAATCTGTTTCGCAGCCAATCAACTAACCAGAGCCCTTTATTGACCCCTTGTGTGGAAGTCAATACACAGGGGATTTTGTTTGTACTGTTGCTACACAATGTGTAAATAAAATGTGAATCGAGAGGCTTAACGCTGAGGCGTAATTAAATAAATGGATTGTCTTTCGATAATCTTAAAGATTCAACATGGTAAAATACAAGTGATTCTCATTGTCAAGTATGATACGGAACATTAGAAGTATTTTGACCAGTTTAAATTGTTTTTCCCCACATTTATTGTGTCACTGGTAATATGCTTCAAGTGAATACAATCTGTTTATCTTAAATACTTTCCCCCATGATTTAAGGTGGTACTTCAACTCATATTTCTTGTTTTAGAGGCTGTTGTGTGACAAGATAAAACCATAATTCAGATGTATTCTTAATGTCTGTTGTGGCGTTTCTTCATCACAGTTAGACCCGACATGTTCCCTGTTTTGCTGAAACACACATTTCTTTTGGTGAAGAATCCCATTTTTTAAAAACCCATCTCTCTCTCTCTGTCTCGCTCTCTTTCTTTCTCTCTCTCTCCCTCCTCCTTCTCTCGTTCTCTTCTTCTTTCCAGTTAAGAATGTTGTTGATTGCACTTCCGAGTTTGAGGAGTTCTTCGCCAAGCGTAGCAAGCTCCAGGAGGAGAGCCACGTGGTCAGCATCGCTGAGTACCTGCAGCGGGGCGACACTGCCATCATTTACCCAGAAGCACCCGAGGGAGAGGAGCTGTCCCGTATGGGCACGCCCGAAGCGTCTGAAACAAACGGCCAGGAGGAAAATGGTACGAATCCATAGACAGGGGCTGTATGTATGAAACGTCTTAGAGTCGGAGTGCTGATTTAGGATCAGTTTTGCTTCTTTTTTTTGTGTTGATCACAATGGATAAGATTACACGGGCAGGGGTGAGCTGGGGCCATATGTTTGAAGCGTTTTAGAGTAGGAGTGCTGATCTAGGATCGGTATTGCCTTTTAGATCACAATGATTAAGATTACATGGACAGGGGGGAGCTGATCCTAGATCAGCACTCTTCCTTTGAGACTCTTGCTATATACGTTCCCCAGAAGAGAACAGAGCAGCAGTGGTGTGGCTGGACTCTTCTTGGTCTCTGTGGCACAGTGACATGGGCAGCTGTTGGTCTCACAGATTCTTCACTGGATGCCTCTGTGTTTACCTTCGGTCCTCCAGTCTTTAAGCAGCAGCAGCTGCCAGAGGTCTGAAATAAGATAGTACACCTCCCAGACCCCGGGGGAACAGGGATTGAATTAGAATGGATTTATGATCTGTACTTCAGAAATTATGAAAGTGTGTGTGTGTGGGGGGGAGGGGGGGGGGTATTAAATAAGCCACTTAAAAGCAATTAGGCGAGGGGACTATGGTTTAAGGGGAGCAAGGAAGGACGAGGGGGAGGGTGGGTAAGGTAGTGTTCTTAAAAACCAGGTCAAGGTGCTTTATTTCCGACTGACATTTGTCAAATATCAGTGTAAGATCAGATATCATGTTCAGTTTGTGTCTTAAATCAAAAGTCAAAGAAAAAACACAATTACTTAACGAAGATAAATGTATGTTATGCAACACATTCGGAAGTGTATCGGTCAATTAAAAGCTCATTCAATTTAGTACGCGTGAATTTTCACATGTCTTAGTATGTGATATAAAAAAAGGAGGGGCAGAGTCTGTGTGTGTGTGTTTGTGTGTGTGTGTGCGTGTGCGTGTGTGTGTGTCAGGGCATGGATGCCAGCCTGAGACGATGGCACTCTGTAGAGCAGATTGCAGTGATACCTCCCATACCATTCCGGGCAGTACGCCCATTAGCTGCCATTGATTTGCTGACCTTTTGGACCGCTTTCTCTCCCCAACCCCCCCCCGTCCCCGTCCCCGTCCCCCCTACCCAGACCTGCCACCTGGAACTCCAGATGCTTTCGCCCAACTGTTGACCTGCCCCTACTGCGACCGGGGTTACAAGCGCTTGACATCGCTCAAGGAGCACATCAAGTACCGCCACGAGAAGAACGAGGAGAACTTCGCCTGCCCCCTGTGTAACTACACGTTTGCTTACCGCACTCAGCTTGAGCGACATATGGCCACGCACAAGCCCGGCAGAGATCAGGTGAGGATCATATGCCCTCGTTTTTTGTTTTGTTTTTTTGGTTGCTGTTTTCAATCACTTCCAGGATCATATGCCCCTATCACTTCATTTCTAATGTGCTATGATCCCTTGGAGGAAATGATATCATTTTGATTGGCAGTCGTTATTAATTTTTCATGACATTTTGAAGATGCAGATCTTTTAATGGTAATAACTTTAATTGAGGCCCTAAATGGTTTTTTGATGGCCCCGTCTGATATGATTTTGGCGTCTTATGTTCACGATCGAGTGATTATGTTAATTTCCAATTTAGACATTTTATCTGCTCCTTAATTTCACTTCAACTAGTAGATTTTATGTTCTTTAAAATCAAGCATTTCCTTTATACAGTACTATGTCATACATTCCACCATTTCCTTACATTGCGTAAACAGAATCAACATGTACACTTATTATTGAGTCTCACTCACTCTCAATGTGTTTAAAAAAAAAAATATTAACTAACCTGGGAATTTGTTGGCAATTTCCATGCTTCAAATCCAACTCCCTCTGTGGAAAAAAAAACACCTTCTATTCATAGATGTTGCATTTGCTTGCCAACCATGTTTAAAAATAAGTGAATCTGAACAAAACCGGCAGTGACAATTTAAGTCCTCTTGGGGTACAAAAGAAAGAAGAAAGAACGATCAAATATGTTGTGAAGTTAGTGAATCATTGTGTTATCGCTTACAGGCAAGTCCCAATCCCATGTCCCGTGAGAGCTGTCTCTACCTAGGAAAAGATGCCCTCGTCATAAACACCATACAAAATTTTAAAATAAACCAAAACCCTTTATCCAATTAACCAATCAAGAGAAAATATGTCATGAATACGAGCCAATAATATTTGAATAACCAGCCCATGCGTCCCGACAACAACATCCAACATCCCATCCCATCCCTAACATTCCCTGAGTCATGTAGGATAGCAAGTCCCCCTCTCCCAAAAAACACATTTGCTGGTGTTGGTGCCATTGACAATTAGGGTTAGAGAATGATTGTATCTTATTGGCACAACTAAAGTTTACTGCGGTCCTCAGAGGGAAGCAGGGGGAGCCAAAGCAGCTGTTGCCGTTTGTTTATGCAACTCAGCAACGTACGAGCGGTGGGGTCCCTGACTGGCGCTTGGCGGCCCCACCGACAGACAGACCCACTCCTGCTCGATCTTTGAAGGTTGCTGCCATTTGAACAATCCTCCCTGTGTCCTCCCTTACGCCATCTGTCTCCCCAGGAATGTGGGTAGAGTTAGCACACCCCAGCAGTTGTCAGGCTGGATCAGGACGCTGGCTGCATCTTTCTGCTACGCCTGCCCGCGTAGCGAGTGCTGCTGAGAGATCTTTTGTATTGCCTAAGCATTTAACGTGTTCACCTCCCACTCAGAATTAATTGTGCACGCCTGCTGTGCCTCCCCCCGTTTACACGTGCGCTGTTATTGTTGTTGTTATTACTATTATATTTGGATTTTTAAACAGGCAGAGGCCTCCCCCCTGTTTGAATTGCAAATTTGAGGGGCCGCAACTGATGTTTACCTTTGAACAGAGAATCAAGGCCTAGGCCCATCCTATCCAGCATAGTCTAAGATTATTAAAGAGACGTTTGAGGATTCAAATGATTAGTGGAAATCTGTTCCAATTAAGACATTTCAACATTTATGGAAATGTGTTGTTTCTTCATGTAAAATTACTGTTGTACGTAGGTATGTGAAATACAGGGAAGGACTTCTTGTGAAATAGTCAGAATATCTTTTGAGTGATTACCCCCAAATGAATAAAAGTAGATCAGATTGCTTGTCTCTAATGAGGGGGAAACTATATCTTTTTTTTTTAAAGAGCCCCTTTCATTTATTTTATTTTATTGGCTGCCAAATTCTAAATACATGCTTCCTGGGCTCGAGAGCCAGGAAATGAAAAGGTATGCGATTCCCTCTGTTATCAGCGCCACTCTTGTACTCTCTCGTTGGAGTTGGAGGTAGAAAGAGGCAAGATGGGCTGTGTAGCAACGCGAGACATTTAGCTTGTCGGTCAATTGTGATTATTTTAGTGAACTATTTTCCCCCTCTAATGTTGTTTACAGAACTCATGTCAATACCTGCTTCTTTTCTCTATAGCACCAACTGCTGAACCAGGGGGCTGGCAACCGCAAGTTCAAATGCACAGAATGTGGCAAGGCCTTCAAATACAAGCACCATCTGAAGGAACACCTGCGGATTCACAGTGGTGGGTAGCAAAGGGGGCCTGTGCACTCCTTTTAGAATATGCATAACCTTGATTTAAGACTGTGGTGAACTTCGCACAGGGTGTGCAAAAATCGATTGCCTTTTTCTTTTCTCTCTCCCACTGTTCCAATGGATGACTTGAGCTACTTTGTTTCCTTCTATCTGCCAATCTCACAATTGAGCAGTTCAGTGTTAACACTTTAGTTTGGCATTCATTAAAGGTGTTCATTGTTGATACATTTTCCCTTAGCCCACTTGTATTTAATAATTGAGAATACGTGTGTTCATTATGCCATTTAAATGTGTTTATGGCAGATATTTCTAAAAGTATACGTTGTCTCTTTTCAGGTGAGAAGCCATACGAATGCCCAAACTGCAAGAAGCGCTTCTCCCACTCAGGCTCCTACAGCTCACACATCAGCAGCAAGAAGTGCATCGGCCTTATAGCAGTCAACGGGAGGATGCGCAACAACATGAAGACAGGCTCTTCCCCTACATCAGCCTCGTCGTCCCCCACTAACACCGCCATCACCCAGCTGAGACACAAGCTAGAGAACGGAAACGGAAACGGCAAGCCCCTGGGCCACCACCAGGACCAGAACAACCACCACCTGAACATCAAAACAGAACCACTCGACTTCAACGACTACAAACTCATGATGGCCTCCCATGGCTTCGGCGCGCCTGGGCCCTTCATGAACGGAGGGATGGGGGGAAATAGCAGCCCGCTAGGGATCCACTGCTCAGCCCGGAGCCCCATGCAGCACCTGGGGGTGGGGATCGAACAACAGCTCCTTGGTTACCCGTCCCTGAGCAACAACCTGAGCGAGGTCCAAAAGGTGCTCCAGATCGTGGACAACACTGTGTGCAGGCAGAAGATGGACTGCAAACCGGAGGAGATCTCCAGGCTCAAGGCTTACATGAAGGAGCTCGGGAACCAGATCGAGGAGCAGAAACAGGGACTGACGTCACAGGGGGGTCACCAGGTCGGTCTGCCAGTCGTCAGCCATAATGGGGCCACTAAAAGCATCATCGACTACACATTAGAAAAAGTGAACGAAGCCAAAGCTTGTCTCCAGAGCTTGACCACGGACTCAAAGAGGCAAATTAGCACTATCAAACGCGAGAAATCCAACCACATGCTAGATTTAGGTACAGAGGATAAGATGCATGAGAACAACATTATGTTTACACCCTTTTCTTGCCAATACTGCAAAGAAGCCTTCCCAGGTCCAATTCCCTTGCATCAGCATGAACGTTACCTGTGTAAAATGAATGAGGAGATCAAGACAGTTCTCCAGACTAGCGAGAACCTTATGCCCACAAAACAGGGGATGTTTACGGAGAAGCATGCCCTCCTGCTCTCGTCCATGCTGTCTGAGAAAAGCCCCATCAACCCGTACAAGGACCACATGTCAGTGCTCAAGGCCTACTTCGCTATGAACATGGAGCCCAATTCAGAGGAACTACTGAAGATCTCCATAGCGGTCGGCCTTCCTCAGGAATTCGTCAAAGAGTGGTTCGAACAGAGGAAAGTCTTCCAGTACGGCACCCCAAGAACTCCACCACTAGAACAACGAAGGAACAACCATGCAGATATGGTTCTAGCCGCAAACAACCACAACCACACTCCCACTAAAGACTCAATGGCAGCTAGATCCCCAGTGTCCCTGATCAAGTGTAATGACCGTGACCGCAACCGTGACCACCATATCATGTCCCCCTCCATTGCAGAGCTCCATAACAACGTCAACAACTGTGAGAACCAACTCAGACTCATGAAAGCCAACACGTTCAGTGGACACGCCAAACACATGGCTGACCACTCCAAAATGGACCACCTCTCAAGGAGCAGCACACCTTCTCCTTTGAACCTTTCCTCCACATCTTCCAAAAACTCCCAGAGTAGCTCTTATACTCCAAACAGCCTGATGTCTGAGGACCTGAACCACAACATGAACCTGCCTGAACAACCACTGGACCTGTCACTGCCAAAGCTCATGAAGGAGCCCAAACACGCCATGACCGTGAAGAGCAGACCTAAACTAAACGGTATTAACCACCATGACCACTCCAGTGTTCCCTCCCCACGAGAACACTTCGAAGAGCCACTTAACCTGGCCTATCTCAAGAAGGAGTTTGAAGGCAGAGGCCAGAACCACCTCAATGGAGACTTCAACAAAAGTACCAGCCCCTTGTTTGGGATGAACCCCTTCGGTGCCAAACCTATGTACACGTCGCTTCCGCAACAGACCGCGTTCCCACCTGCCACCTTCATGTCGCCGATGCAGGCCAGCATGCCTGGGCTGAGGCCGTACCCAGGGCTGGATCAGATGAGCTTCCTACCACACATGGCCTACACTTATGCAACAGGAGCAGCTACCTTTGCTGAGATGCAGCAGCAGCAGAGGAGAAAATACCAGCGAAAGCCTGGTTTCCAGGTAAATAGATAAGCCACTTGTGGTTTAGTTTTTAAGCCTCCGGTTTATCCCCCCCCCCCCCTCTCTCTCTCTCTCTCTCTCTCTCTCTCTCTCTCTCTCTCTCTCTCTCTCTCTTTCTCTCTCTCTCTCTCTCTCTCTCTCTCTCTCTCTCTCCATCTTTAACCCCCTTCCTATCTCCCTCTCCCTCTCTCCCCATCTTTAACCCCTTTCTCTCTCTCTCTCTCTCTCTCTCTCTCTCTCTCTCTCTCTCTCCCTCTCTCCCCATCTTTAACCCCCTCCTCTCTCTCTCTCTCTCTCTCTCTCTCTCTCTCTCTCTCTCTCTCTCTCTCTCCCCATCTTTAACCCCTTTCTCTCTCTCTCTCTCTCTCCCCATCTTTAACCCCTTTCTCTCTCTCTCCCTCTCTCTCCCATATTTAACCCCTTTCTCTCTCTCCCCTTCTCTCTCCCCCTCCACCCCCCATCGCTCTCTCTCTCTCTCCATATTTAACCCCTTTCTCTCTCTCCCCCTCTCTCTCTCCCTCCATCTCTACCCCCCACCTCTCCTCTCAAATTCTCTAAAATGATCTGCTCATTGTGCCACTAATTAAAAGGTACTCTATTGAGCTCAAATGCTCACCTGCAGCACGTTGAACCAGGGAGAAAACACAGTCAGGTAGATAACCAGCTGTCAAACGCGCCTGGAGTCGTTCAGTTCTCCAAGCAGGCGTCATTAGCGATATCAGCATGTAATTGCTGTTTGAGAAGAGGTTATGATGTGGGGGATTCAGTTGTTGCCAGACTCCACCGTGAATTGTCCTTACCGCAGAGTGCAGGCAGCATCACGTCTCCAGCTGTTCAGTGTAGTCTATTCCAGAGTAAAACCTAGACTACGTACCCTTTAAAATCAATCTGTCTCAGCCTAGTTTATTTAGTTTTTTCTCCTTAGGTGTTGTGTGTTGTGAATTGTGTGTGGGAAACCGTGTACATGATCTGTGCAATAGGAAAAGGGTAAGCCCCGGAGCTGCACACAGCACAGAGGATCTGACTCCGACTCCAATTCTCTGCCACTTTCTTGTGTTTTATTTGAAAGACATTAGCACTCTAAAGCCAAAATGAGTTTCTACATGCAGGTTAATAATGCACAGGCTCCATGTTCATTCCCACTGAATGCTGAAGGCTGTTTAACATAGAGGGAACCATTTTGATAACAAAAAAAAGTATTAATAATGTTTCCTATTCTAAGTTATTAAATTAGATTCGATTTTTTCTTTTTTTAAATACAGCTACGGGCATTTAGCTCAAATTGATGGCGGGATGATAGAAGCTCTGTTCTTTAAAAAACAGTGTAAAGAAAGACAATGTCCCCGCCAAAATCATTGTCAGACCAGAGCGAGCACTTCTTAATGAGAACAGTGGTGCGTCTCCATATTGGTCATTTAGAACACCTCTTGATTTAATCATTATGAGTTGGAAATGAGAAGAATATGACAATATGGCCCTGCAAAGGGCTTTCGCTTATTATTATGACCTCTCCTAATGTAATAATACTTTCCCCCAATTCATTTAAGTCTATGCCTTTCGGTTTTCATTATCCCTTATAAAGAACAGATGCGTATAGAATTAAAACTCTTTCATGTATAAAATTAAACTGATGTGGATTCAAATATTGAAGAAGAAAAAAACCACACAAAAAAAACATTCAGGGTTGATTCTCAACCATTACAACCCGTTTTTTAAATATATTTATTTGCTTATTTACACCTGAGGTCTGTAATGGTGTTTGCAACTAGGCCAAACAGGAAGTTCCACTCTGTCTTTTCATGCAGGCAAACATCAGGAGGCACGGTACCTGTGTTTAGTTGACATGTGTGGATTGATAAACGTGTCCTTTTCTAGGGGGAGCTGCTCGACGGAACAGCCGATTACATGTCAGGACTGGATGACATGACCGATTCAGACTCCTGTCTGTCCCGGAAGAAGATTAAGAAGACAGAAAGTGGTATGTACGCGTGTGACTTGTGCGACAAAACATTCCAGAAGAGCAGTTCCCTCCTAAGACACAAATATGAACACACAGGTATATACTGTTCCGGAACACTTATTTTACCCCGTTGCTTTCATTTCTAATGTGTTGTGTGACTAAACCCTTTCAATTGTTTCATTTTGGTTCATTCCCCACTTCTTTCTCGCTTTGTTCTTATTTTTTTCAGTTGTGTGTAAAATCGAGACCTAACTTGTTTCTTCATTGACAGGGGCGAGGAGATGTACTCGCTCAAATATGTCGTGCAAAGACATTACGTTATCGGGGTTATGCCAGAAATACCTTTTCTCTGCGTGTATGAGCGCACTACTTAAAATCGAAATGGGATAGAAAGTTCCGAACTAAATGTTGTGTCATTGCTTTGCATAATGCATGAGGGCACTGTCTGAAGTAAATGTCATCCTTGGCCGTTCCTAATTATATCCATCACATGCTACTTTATGAACCCTATTATGATGTGCAAAACACACTCGGCGCACCCACATATAACTAGTAAAGAGACAGAGACAGACTGCTGACAGTATCACTTGACCTAAACGGTCCTTTGTTGACTTATCACCCTAATCAGTGATCGATCGGTCATTTTTTTTATTTAAAATAAATATTTATTATTTTACACTTCCCACAATGATACTCTTTCACTAAAAGTTGCGTCGTTCCTCACACACATGACTCTGTGCATGCACGCAGCAGAACATGCTTGATGTAGCCTGCAGTTGATCTGGTTGTGGTATTAGGTGTGTGTTGCAAGAACGGCAGTTATGGAAAGTGTCGAAGGCATTCCACGGCTGTTTGTGGCTAGGAATTGGCCAGATGTGTTTTGGCGGCACAAGTCACGAGCTGATTGAAATGCCAAAGAAGAAACTCTGTCTTATGATTTGTGTCAGATAGACTGTTATATTTCCGGATTTGCTGAGGTGTAGTAAATTTAAAAAGGGGTGCAACTGTCCCCGACTCCCCACCCCATGATATACACCATGACCAGCCACCATTGCTGGCTGCTGGGGGAGTTTTTATTTAGCCAGATCATTTGGTAGCATGATGTAATGAAATGACACTCCATCAATGTAGGGCGGCTCGAGTTTCTCGTCTCACACTTTTGCATTCAGGGTATCCCATCTTACATGGTGAGTAGAGATGAGTCCCAATATAATTGAGGGACAGAGGCGTCTAGAAACTACAATTATTCTTCTGAGATTATCAGGGTAGCCATAGGAGTCTCTTGTTCAATTTTCATCTCCTATTTGTTGACTTATTTGTCACAGCTTTCTGTTTGTTTAGTTTGCGGTGGTTTATTTATGTTTCAACCATCAGTGTGGCACTTACGCCGAAAAATAAGTGTTTGTGATTCTGTTCCTCCATGCTTTAGCGATAGGAGGGAATTTCATAATGTAAACACATGACAGACCCTGTGGTTTATTTAAGCTGTTTATCCCCTCATTTGGAATAAACAAATAAGTTACGACACAGCTAGCATGGAAATTGTAATGATAGTTCAAGTTGCTTCGTACCATTTGAATCATCTGAATGTAGTTTTAGTTTGTGTTTGTTTCTCCTCTTGATGTTTATAATTGTGTGAAATGTAGTAACAAAGTAGCGAGCTGGGAAACTCATGTCTGCTTTCCTCTCCCTTTTGTGTCTCCTCAGGTAAACGGCCACATCAGTGTCAAATCTGCAAGAAGGCATTCAAACACAAGCATCACCTTATAGAACATTCACGACTGCACTCGGGCGAGAAACCGTACCAGTGTGACAAGTGCGGTAAGCGCTTCTCTCACTCCGGCTCTTACTCCCAGCACATGAACCACCGCTACTCTTACTGCAAGAGGGAGGCCGAGGAGAGGGAAGCGGCCGAGAGAGAGGCCCGGGAGAAGGGCCACCTAGAGCCCACAGAGCTACTATTGAGCCGGGCCTACTTACAGGGCATGACTCCTCAGGGCTACCCCGACCTGGAGGACCGCGAGGGCATTCTGAGGGAAGGAGGGATGAACGGAGGCATGAGAGATCGCCAAAAGGAAGTTGAAGGAACGTACGCGAAAATAGGACGTAGGGAAGAGGACTTTGAGGAGGAGGAAGAGGAGAGCGAGAACAAGAGCATGGACACAGATCCAGACACGTTGAGGGATGAGGAGGAGAACGGCGAGCACTCGATGGACGATAGTTCTTTTGACGGGAAAACAGAAACCAAATCGGATCACGAGGACAACATGGAGGACGGCATGTAATAAAACTACTGCATTTAAAAAGCTTCCCATCTTACTTTTCTGTTCAGTATTGTTCCCTGCTTGGTTTTAAACGCTGCTGTGTTGAAGCTGTACATGCACGTGCCTGGAAGCTTCTAGGAAGCTTTGTATTGAAGGACTCAAGGGGTGGTGGTTGTATATGTCTGGCCGAAGGAGACATTGATTTGAAGTTTGATTTTGGGGTGGGGGGGGGGGGGGGGGGGGGGGTTGTGTAAGAAGAGGCTGCATTATGCAAAAATGAAAAATGAATAAATGAATCCATTTTTAAAAAATTGTACAGTATTAAGGCCTAAAAATATGTGTGGTGCTAACATCCTAAAAACTCTGTGTCCCATAGTCTTTATAGCACAAACTAGTGACTTGTACAAATTGCACTTCGCTTCTATAATCACTACAAAAAATGATAAAAAAGTATTGCCTATGTATATATTTATACAGTGTTGAAAAAAGCAGTAGTGTCCACGCTACAGTCCATCGGTTGTATTACTTATCTTTCACTTAATGTGTTGTCTATAGTTTTTGCCCTGTCGTCAGGCCAGCTAGCCACACAGTTTTAGGCCTCTGAATTTCTCTGTGAAGGAACTTAACAGATATTACCTGTTTGATTTTTAAGATACTGAAGTCTTAAAGAGACCTTGAAATGGAAGGGGAAACAGTTTGGCAGTACAGTACAGTAGATGGAAGGATCGTGTGAACAATGAAGGAGAAAGCCTTTGTAAGGTGTTTTTGATAAGAAAAAGCCTTATATGCAAACCTTTTAATCTGTGTGTTTCTGCAAGTGCCATCCTTGTATTGTGTGAAAGGAGGGTGACACCTGTTACCTCTTCACCAGCTTCGGTATTAAGAGATAGCTCACCTTGCTCTTTCAAGCACCCATGTCAGTATTAGGACACTAGGCAGCAGCTCCTTAGTTTACATATGTCTGTGCAATTTTCAGGTTTATTTCATTAACTTTTGTCAGTATTACACCAAACAATTTTTTGAAACAACAAAATTGCATTCATTTTGTTTGTAGGTTGAATAACATTTTATTTATGTGGCCCATTTTATATTTCCTAATTTTATTTATTTCATACTGTAGTGTACAGTATTATAGTTCTTCAATATATAGATATATTTTAGTAAAAATGAACTTGGCGTTGATCATTGGGGCAAATTTTACGTAAAGAGAGCATTTATTGTGTTTTGAAACATTAATTGTGAAATGCAAATTTTCAACTATATTATTTTGTTTTATTTCCTTTATTTTCCAATTACTGGAAATTCCAAATTTGGGAACTTTTATACAATATTGTGAAAACACTGTATTTTTAACAAAAAAAATTCCACTTTCTTCATCTTTTTTTTTTTTTTGCTAAAAAAAATGAAGAGGGACTGTTAAGATACAATGTATGATACCATGACTGAAGAAAATCTTTCCTGAAATGTCTTTGTAGAAGTATTATTGAATTTTTCATTTGTAATTTCTCTTGGAAATGACCATGCTCGAATAAAAGTAGCCAAATTACAGAACACAAAGGCCTTATGTTTCATCTTTTTTTTCTCGTGCTTTTGTAGCAGTGCCACATAACTACACCTGTCACTCAGAAAAGGATTTGTCTGAAAGTAAAAGACCCACATTCTGCCAAAATTGGGAGTTTGCCTCGTATGAATCCAACTTTCAACACACTGAGTCACACAATAATTAATTCTTTTTTTATAATTATTTTCAATACTTTTATAACATTCAATAGACTTAATGGTTGTTTAATGACAGTCACATGACTAAGAGAGAGAAAAAAAAAGCTAAGAAACTAATTCAGTCACTAAAATGAAAAGTGGACGCCAGCTACTGTAAAAGTACTTTTGCGTGAAGATACTTACAGCTATTAACCGCTCACACTGCACATGCAGATTCAAAGCAACATCAAAAGGCTAAGAAGATGAAAGGGGGAAAAGGTTGAGCAATGCCAAACGCAGAGCATGCTTTTGCATATTCCAATTTTCATATTGATCCTGATGCCATCTGATCGCTCGGCGCTGTCTCACAGATAAAAGGGGAGGTCTTAAATGATTAGCCCATTGAATTGTACCACGTACTGTTAACTGTTGGGACGATTAAGAATGCGACGCTTGCACAGAGATCAGTGGTAAGGAGAAGACGCCTTCAAGGAGGATAGAACACTCCAGGTGGAAAGTATTTGACACATTCTAGTACCCTTCGGAGCCACAAAAAGGAAGATCATGACGTTGTACTGTTATTTGTTTCTCCCCCAGTCAATCATTTTGAAGTAAAGAACAGTTTCCTTTTAAAAACTTCATTTGGAAATACTTAACCAAGCTAGTCGAATGTTTGGGAGGAAAAAAAACACCTAATGACAACATGCTGTTACAGTAACTCTTAATAATGGCATATTGCCGTATGTTTTGGCCAGATTGGTGGTGTGTTTGGAACATATGAACTCTGATGACTCACCACTGGTTTTAGGTATAGACTCAGACATTAAGTGTAGATTTTGCCTTCGGGGTGTGCAATTGCTTCCATTGATATCTCCCAAGTCTTACTATGGTTACATTACTTGATGTTGTCATTGGCTCAACACATACTGTACCTCGCTGACATATTATATAGGGAAACTTTATGGCCCTTGGCATTCCCAAGTTCTCAGATGAAAAGGAAAATAAAATAGAAGTGTGTACCACTGAACTGAAAAAAAGGTATTTTCAGTAGAATTAACTCTGAACAAAGGATATGTAACTTAATTCCAAAACGTTTAGTTTATTTCCAAAACATTTAGTAAACACATAGCAAAAAATTAATAAAATAAGAGGAGGTTGATGTAGGATCCAGGATATATCCAGGGTAAGAGAGGTAGAGAGGGAGAGCTCAGACTTTTGACCTCGTTAAATTATTTACATATCCCCATATGCTGCCCATATCATTCTCAGGGCGTATGAAGGACGGCCCCTGTGAAGAAGGCCCAGACCTGGCACTGGGAGAGAGAAAGTTCACAGGCAGGCAGGCAGGAGAAGCACAAGTGACCAGTAGGGATTAGCCAATCAGAGTGTCAGAAGAGCAGCCAGCTGTTAGCTCTTCAGTCTGGCCCAAGCAGAAAGAGACCCAGAGCAGGTGGTGCACCAGTGTGCCAGTGGTGGGACACAAACAGACAAAAAAAAAAGGATGATAATAATAATAAAAGAAAATCACCCAACCAGACCTACATCCTTATTGAAGGGCAGAGTCTCTCGTGAAGTTTGTGCTCCAATGCACTGCTGAGAATGGTGGCAAGCCAAGGAGTTCTCAACTTTTTAAATGTGTTGCATATCATGAAAGACTACACCATCTGCGACAAAGATGCTGACACACATGCATTTCTGACCGATGATGTACAATACTCGATTTATTCAAAAGGGCTGTAAACGCAGGCAACTTCACCGACCGAAAATTCAACTGTAAATGTGTTGTGTGCATGGACCACAATACATTATTTACCAATAGCATACAATTCTGACATATTTCAACATTATCTCATGCATTGATTTCCAAGGTGAAGGATCAGGACAAGCCGACTGAATACCATCACTCTCAGTTGAGGGAGTGCTAGAGGTCCAAGCCTGCCCTGCCTGAATTCCCTACTCTGATGAATGCAGCAGATGCAGAGTGGGGAGGAGGCAGGAGAGCTGTAAAAAGGGCACAAAGACAACAATGCTCTCCAAAATTGGAGGGGGTTGGGCGTTGTGTGGAGCAAAGACCCCTGCATAGACTTTTATTATTTTGCATGTATTATTTGATGCCCTTGTTCACACCCAGGCAGCATAGTTGACGTGGTATGGAAAGGAGTAGGCATGTCGGGAAAAGCAGGTGTTGTATGAAAGTAAGCTATTTAGACTATGTTGGTCTTGGGATATGGTGAGTTGGACCCCTCCTCCCCCAGTCCGTCAATGCACTCTCATACCATAGCAAACCATTGCTCGACATAGAGGAGGCACACTGTTTGGTGAGGCAATGTTACACATTGATAGTTTTCAGGGAGTTTCTTTACCAAGGCTTCCTTTCTTTTGGTTTGTTTTTCTTTTCTTGCAAATCAGTCTGCACTGTTTATCCATACTTTCACCCCTTTATAAAAAATCCATCTCTCTCTCTCTCTCTCTCTCTCTCTCTCTCTCTCTCTCTCTCTCTCTCTCTCTCTCTCTCTCTCTCTCTCTCTCTCTCTCTCTCTCTCTCTCTCTCTCTCTCTCTCTCTCTCTCTCTCTCTGAGGGGAAAGTGATTATGTGTTTTTGCCAACGCGTTTGTGGAACCTTTGATATGCACAAACACAGATTCTAATGCAAAGCAACAGCGGCTTTGGCTGACGGGTGATTAGAATGCTGGATCATGGCTGTGTCTGCAGGGCCTCAGCTGGGTACAGGGAACATCACTCATTACACATTTCTAGGGGACTTTAATTCGTGCTAGGCCCAGCATGCCGGTGTAGGTGTAATCATATCTATTTAAATTACTGGTCAGTTTTGTCTGACGACAATGATAATCTCCGGTGCCATAGGATAGGAGGATGGGATGATTTCGAGGTGATTAAACTATTGGCCAAAACAAAGTGACACTTCTTTAACCTTATCAATGAAACGGTTAACCACATGATCCTGTATCCATGCAGGGTGATTAGGCTATAGTAGCCAGGTTTCTGAAAGCTAGCGATCTCCTTCAGGGTTTTCTGTACAAAACTTTACCAGGGATATTCTTTTCAATGGTGCACAATGCTCCTTCACAAATTATAGTGATCCTTTCGAGATGGGCACATGCATTTTTTATGAAAGGCATCATGCGAATGGTGGATGACTGCCTAGACTTTCATGTCACTAATATGTTACTGTCCTCTTGACTTAATTAAACATGGTCCCCACTATTCTTGACAGGAAAATATCTCTATTTTAATTAGATACTTCACCACCAGACAGAAAAAGGACGATGTAATTCAAAGTACGGTTCATGTAGTCATTTAACTCTCGCAAGACTCATTGTCTGCTTGCCCTCCTTCCTGATGTCAAGCTATGATTTGTACGCAGCCTGAATTATAGTAAACAGGGTATTGTTAATAGCTAGAATGATTGAAGCTCAGATGTTCGTATGGCCTCTCTTACAACGTTTAGCGCTGGATCTGAAGAGGCCATTGGCAATTCATTTACGAGGGTAGTACATGGTAGGTATATGGTTATGCACGGTGAATAAAACCCTGAGTCAATGGACTTAACACTGTTTTTTACACTGCACACTCTGGAAATAGATAATTATGCCATTGAGGGAGCCAAACCTTTGCAGCCCAAACCTTTTTTGTTGGATTGAAATTAATGCAATTTTACATATATGTAATTCCTTAAAGCAAGCATTCACTCCTATCCTACTGGGATTAGGCCTAACGACAGCAGTTAATTATATTAAGCGTAATTTTTTTTAACAGTTCACGAACTGCAAATTATACTTAAAATCACTCCTTAATGATCTTAACAGTAATTAAATAGTGTAAAATCTCAAGAAAAAGGAACGAACATAACAAACACTGTTGAGATAAAAAGCACTTTTTGGGAGTATAATTTCATTCCATGGACATATGCCAGTGTTGATAATATCACGTAATCATCACCAATTCGTTAGGTTGAATTGGCTACCTAATGCGACTACATGCTTCAATAAAACAAGTCTTCAGAACACATTGTTCTGTATGATAAAGTGTAGCTGGGAACCTATAACACTGACCAATTATGGACTAACGTTGTTATAGCTGAAGAGATTGATGTCCTTTTTGACAGAGACGGACCGGAAAAGTCACTTTATTAGACTGAACTGCCCATCTTGTAAAGTCAGTCGGTGTCTCTCTTTTTGTTGTTGAGATAGGGACAGTGTCATCTGCTTGTAAAGCGTATATACATATTGTACTCAAAGGAATTCATTTCAGCCATCTTCTATGGATGTCAGTGGAGCAAACCTGGCTGGTAATGCAGAAAGTGGTGAGGCTGGTGAACATAGCAATAATCCCCCCCCCCCCCCCATGGCTAATATGTATTTCCTAGCGCTCAGCTCTGTGAGTAAGAGAGATTCATAATATGTATTTGGCTCCCAATAATGAGGTATTTTTCCCTTATTTAATGATTAGCTTTAATGTAAGGCCTGCACTTTTGATGTGTAATGACACTTGACTAGTCCCGCAAAAAAAAAAAAATACGGTCCTCAGGTCATTCTTTTGCTTTGAAACCTTAAATCGGGAACAACATTTAAAGTTGCCTCCCCTTTATGAGATCAAAGACCCCCGAGAAATGCTTATTCAATCATAGGCTGTTACGTAAAACCACAAAAAAATGGTATTGTGAAAGTGTTTTGTTCACTCTAAAAGGAAGGTTTCGAGGCTGTACTACCAACTTATTCACTGGGTATAACATTATGCAAACTTCATTTGCATGTCATTTCATGTGGTTAAACTGTATTTATGTAAAGGAATTCATTCTATATTTTGTCTGCCAGGACATGCAGAAAGCCTTTGAGTAGGCTACTAGCACTCGATTATTCATTCATGGAGGGTTTGTAAGGTGGACTCCTGCATCACTTAACCTGCAATATCTACAGTAAATCTTTCTTCTAAAATATACTGTGTTTCCTACATATAGAGATAAGCTTGACCGGTTGTCAATATCAAGCAGGTTCTGATTTAAGGGTGTAAGTCTTTTTTGTTGTTGTTGTTGACCTATCTTGTATCAACTGTAAATGAGAACTAGTTGTGGTTGTGAGCGTACATCGTCACTAATCACCTAGAAATATGTGTGGACAAGAAGAAGAGGAAGGGGGGGGGACATGATTATTTGATAGAAAGCCAGACCCCCTCTCTGCTTTTCTCACTTGTAATCATCTCCACATTTGCACGGGAAAAGCTAGCGATGGTTGTGTGGGTGTTGTTTTTACTTCATTAAAACCAGGGTTTGTGAATCCCAGAGACCTCTCACGCCAGAGACTTGATTCAGCACTGAACCATTTCAAAAATAAGTTGGTTGTGTCTGTTAAGACTGGAGTTGAGTAGAATGAGAAGAATGTTGGGAAGTGCCCCTGTGCCGTGTTTGTGCCGTGTTTGTGCCGTGTTTGTGCCTTGTTTGTGCTGTGTTTGTGCCTTGTTTGTGCCGTGTTTGTGCCTTGTTTGTGCTGTGTTTGTGCTGTGTTTGTGCCTTGTTTGTGCCGTGTTTGTGCCGTGTTTGTGCTGTGTTTGTGCCTTGTTTGTGCCTTGTTGTGCCTTGTTTGTGCTGTGTTTGTGCCTTGTTTGTGCCTTGTTTGTGCCGTGTTTGTGCCGTGTTTGTGCCTTGTTTGTGCCGTGTTTGTGCCGTGTTTGTGCCGTGTTTGTGCCGTGTTTGTGCCGTGTTTGTGCCGTGTTTGTGCCTTGTTTGTGCCTTGTTTGTGCCTTGTTTGTGCTGTGTTTGTGCCTTGTTTGTGCCTTGTTTGTGCCGTGTTTGTGCCGTGTTTGTGCCGTGTTTGTGCCTTGTTTGTGCCGTGTTTGTGCCGTGTTTGTGCCTTGTTTGTGCCGTGTTTGTGCCGTGTTTGTGCCGTGTTTGTGCCGTGTTTGTGCCTTGTTTGTGCCGTGTTTGTGCCGTGTTTGTGCCGTGTTTGTGCCGTGTTTGTGCCGTGTTTGTGCCGTGTTTGTGCCGTGTTTGTGCCTTGTTTGTGCCGTGTTTGTGCCGTGTTTGTGCCGTGTTTGTGCCGTGTTTGTGCCGTGTTTGTGCCTTGTTTGTGCCTTGTTTGTGCCTTGTTTGTGCCGTGTTTGTGCCGTGTTTGTGCCGTGTTTGTGCCGTGTTTGTGCCGTGTTTGTGCCGTGTTTGTGCCTTGTTTGTGCCGTGTTTGTGCCGTGTTTGTGCCTTGTTTGTGCCGTGTTTGTGCCGTGTTTGTGCCGTGTTTGTGCCGTGTTTGTGCCTTGTTTGTGCCGTGTTTGTGCCGTGTTTGTGCCGTGTTTGTGCCGTGTTTGTGCCGTGTTTGTGCCTTGTTTGTGCCGTGTTTGTGCCGTGTTTGTGCCGTGTTTGTGCCGTGTTTGTGCCGTGTTTGTGCCGTGTTTGTGCCTTGTTTGTGCCGTGTTTGTGCCGTGTTTGTGCCGTGTTTGTGCCGTGTTTGTGCCTTGTTTGTGCCTTGTTTGTGCCTTGTTTGTGCCGTGTTTGTGCTGTGTTTGTGCCTTGTTTGTGCCTTGTTTGTGCCGTGTTTGTGCCGTGTTTGTGCCGTGTTTGTGCCTTGTTTGTGCCGTGTTTGTGCCGTGTTTGTGCCGTGTTTGTGCCGTGTTTGTGCCGTGTTTGTGCCTTGTTTGTGCCTTGTTTGTGCTGTGTTTGTGCTGTGTTTGTGCCGTGTTTGTGCCTTGTTTGTGCCTTGTTTGTGCCTTGTTTGTGCCTTGTTTGTGCCTTGTTTGTGCCTTGTTTGTGCCGTGTTTGTGCCGTGTTTGTGCCGTGTTTGTGCCGTGTTTGTGCCTTGTTTGTGCCTTGTTTGTGCTGTGTTTGTGCCGTGTTTGTGCCGTGTTTGTGCCGTGCCGAGGGGGATACCAGAGCAAAGTGGGTGGTGTGGCCCAACCTTGGCAGCCGCTAGCTATCTGCAGGGACCAGGCTGTACCGCTGTGGTAGCTGAGATTGTTCTGTGTGTAACAAAGCCAGTATTACTGTAACTCTCCATGTCTGTCCCGTGTGTAATATGAGACATGACCTTCCAGGGAACACTTTTAATGGGATCCATCCATAGACGGGTGATGCTCCACAGCCCTCTGTGTGTACCGATGCCTTCAAATGAACACATTTACCCAGTTAAGACAACATTGCATACTTCTGTTTCTGCTGTCTTTGACACATGCACATTACATTGAAACGTGATAACTTCCGCAAGAGGGACTACAGCTGAATAGAGAGACAATGCTGGTTCTAGATATTTGCTAGTGAACTATCCACATTATGTGGATTTTTATAATAACATGCCATCTACATTTTCAATGAGTAACGTTGCTTGATTAGATGCATAATGTTGTCATGCTTACAATGTTGACGTGTAACTGTTGAGTCCAATCACGTACACACTTTCTCTCCAGGGTACTGCTTGTACTGCTAACATTTCCCAAACTGAAGTTAGCCAGCGAGTGGACAGGAATGAAGTTGGTTGAGTTGAGTGTCTCCTACGTCCTTCATTTAAGTGATCAGTGGAGCTTCAATCTGCTGTCTCCCCTGGGGGGGACATTAATGGGGGGGATACTTCATCTACTTCCTCTGGTGTCCTATGAAGGCATATCCTAATTAGCCCTACGGTGAGATTGCATCACTGATGACCTCTGTAGTGTCAGGCCCAGTTGGGGATGTCGTAGTGGAAGGCCGCACTTCCCTGTGTGGATGGGTGGATCGGGCGGACAAGTGGGTCAGACTCAGGGCTGGTCAAAGTGACGATACATGGTATGGCAGTGATGCCATGGCGGCGTTGACCCATTGGAGCCACGGTCAGGCAACCTCGTTTCCTGCCTGCCCATATACAGGGCAAGCATACCCATAGGGCACATGAATCAATGGTGTGCCAGCTTGATGAGGGTGATACGTTTGGTTCATGCCATCTCGCTGGACCTTCTATCTGCATAGGTTGTCATTGCAAGGGCAGTTTCCATTATAATGACCTTACAATGATTAGTGGATGAGATTTATATTCTATACTGTCACTCTGGTCATAGGTGTTATCATAGTACTTCATAAATGGTTATCGTTTCTATCTTGTCAAAGATATTACCTTCAAGTATTATTCGTCCACCTAGGCTAATATCCAAAAGGTTTATCTACAGACACTGAGTGTACAAAACATTAGGAACACCGTCCTAATATTGGGATGCACCCCCTTTCGCCCTCAAAACAGCTTCAATTCATCAGTGCACGTACTCTGCAAGTTGTAGAAAGCGTTCTACAGGGATGCCGGCCCATGTTAACTCCAACGCTTCCCACAGTTGTGTCAAGTTGGCTGGATGCCCTTTGGTTGGTGGACCATTCTTTATACATATGGGAAACTGTTGAGCGTGAAAAACCCAGCAGTCTCGCAGTTCTTGACACACTCAAACCAGTGCGCCTGGCACCTACTACCGTACCCCGTTCAAAGACACTTACATATTTTGTCTTGCCCATTCACCCTCTGAATGGTACACATACACAATCCATGTCTCAATTGTCTCAAGGTTTAAAAAGCCTTCTTTAACCCCTCTTCATCTACACGGATTGAAGTGGATCATAGCTTTCACCTGGATTCACCTGGTCAGTCTGTCATGGTAAGAGCAGAGTTCCTAATGTTTTGTACACTCAGTGTATATACAGTACAGAAGGTCAATCTGGTAAACGTCCAAAGCATCTTCAATTTGTTAGAACAACAGGCTTTCTGCAAGACAACGACACTCACTCCACGTTGATAGAATACAGGCTATCCATGAATTCTGGGAATTGAGTTGTCAGAAATGGAATCAGAGCACCGTACAACCAACCGAGTCTGATCGCTCCGAGTAAAAGTGTGCTGAGCACTCGAATAGTCTTGAGAATAATGAACTTGAAAAGATCCTCTTAATTTTCTTTCTTTTATGTCTCAGAAGGGAAACCCAGAAGACTTTAGAATTCTAGTCAGAGGTAGGCATGATTAGACTGCTATGCCCAATTCTTTTAACATTCATCTCCCATTCCTTTAATATGTAAATCGTAGGTATGCAAAGATCTGATGCTTTTATTTAAGAGATATGTCCTCGGGCGATAGTGGTACGCTTCTAGGGAGAGCTCTGTGTCGCTATGAAATAAATAGCTGTTGAAAGGATCACATGAGTTTGTATCTTAGAAGATGAAAAGCTAATTGACATGAATAATTTATTGTGATGCAATATGTTATAGAAATCAAACAGTGGGGAGAAAAATAAAGCAGAGTTCAAATATTTCATTATAAACCAGGACGTCATAATATTAGAATATTCATACGAATTTTTCCTCTGGATTTCCTCTGGATTTCCTTAGTGATGCCGATGTAAGATAGGAAGGGCGCAAGAGTAGCCTGTCGGACTTCTTGTGTCAAATATGAATGTCGGGATTGTAGAATATATACTGCAGCTATATTATGGACAATTTCTGAAATTAGAATGAAAAATTATACATGTAGCTCCTTTTAATTATATGACCGCTTGCTATATGCAGCCATAAGAACCCATAGTTATTTAGAGCATGCTCCATTGAGAGGGGTAGAGGGATGCTGCAGCTCAACGCTCCATTGAGAGGGGTAGAGGGATGCTGCAGCTCAACGCTCCATTGAGAGGGGTAGAGGGATGCTGCAGTTCAACGCTCCATTGAGAGGGGTAGAGGGATGCTGCAGTTCAACGCTCCATTGAGAGGGGTAGAGGGATGCTGCAGTTCAACGCTCCATTGAGAGGGGTAGAGGGATGCTGCAGTTCAACGCTCCATTGAGAGCGGTAGAGGGATGCTGCAGTTCAACGCTCCATTGAGAGGGGTAGAGGGATGCTGCAGCAGTTCAACGCTCCATTGAGAGGGGTAGAGGGATGCTGCAGTTCAACGCTCCATTGAGAGGGGTAGAGGGATGCTGCAGTTCAACGCTCCATTGAGAGGGGTAGAGGGATGCTGCAGTTCAACGCTCCATTGAGAGGGGTAGAGGGATGCTGCAGTTAAACGCTCCATTGAGAGGGGTAGAGGGATGCTGCAGCTCAACGCTCCATTGAGAGGGGTAGAGGGATGCTGCAGTTCAAC